>NC_090654.1:147455911-147640911 GCF_040937935.1 Hyperolius riggenbachi
CAGGGAAGCTGGTCAAAGTTGAGGGGAAGATGGATAGAGCAATATACAGGGCAATCTTGGAAGAAAACCTCTTGGAGTCTGCAAAAGATTTGAGACTGGGGTGGAGGTTCACCCTCCAGCAGGACAACGACCCTAAAGATAAAGCCAGGGCAACAATGGAATGGTTTAAAACAAAACATATCCATGAGTTAGAATGGCCCAGTCAAAGTCCAGATCTAAATCCAATCGAGAATCTGTGGCAAGATCTGAAAACTGCTGTTCACAAACGCTGTCCATCTAATCTGACTGAGCTGGAGCTGTTTTGCAAAGAAGAATGGGCAAGGATTTCAGTCTCTAGATGTGCAAAGCTGGTAGAGACATACCCTAAAAAGACTGGCAGCTGTAATTGCAGCAAAAGGTGGTTCTACAAAGTATTGACTCAGGGGGCTGAATAATTACGCACACCCCACTTTGCAGTTATTAATTTGTAAAAAATGTTTGGAATAATGTATGATTTTCGTTCCATTTTACACATGTACACCACTTTGTATTGTTCTTTCACGTGGAATTCCAATAAGATTGATTCATGTTTGTGGAAGTAATATGACAAAATGTGGAAAACTTCGAGTGGGGCCGAATACTTTTGCAAGCCACTGTAAGTCTTTGATATATACAAGGAGCTTTGAGTTACTTTTGTTTTTTCTTTTTCACTTTTACCATGCTGGTGCTGGTTGAGAGGAAGAGGTTCCATACCTACATCTGCAATTTTTAAAAACAATCCCATCGATGTTCCCGTGAGCCAGAATTGGGGGTTTGATTTTTAAAAAATCGATTGCATGCTCTGTTAAGAAAACTGCTCCTTTAATTAAATAAAACAAGCCAAACAAAAACATATATACAGTATTTGCCACCTCTGTTATCTCAATTGGGCAGGGCATACAAAATTATACTATTTTCACTGTATAGTGTTGAGTTTTATGTTGCCTGTTAACAAATAAAAAAATAGAAATCAAACATTTTGTAATTTTGCATATTCAGGTACACTAATGATGTCCCGTCGCAGTAAACGTCTCCTCAGCACTGTTGATCAGGAGAATGACAAGAACAGCATCAGCTATGTAGATGGCCGTGTGTTGCGCAGAGAGAGTCCTGACAGGTTAGTCTTGGTGAATGGCAGTTTGTGCTCAAAATATTTAGAACAGTTTTTTTTTCATACTGCATCAAAACAAAAACATTTATAAAACACTTTTCTCCCATAGGACTTCAAAAGTTTAGACTTGTCTCAAATACATAGTTGCCTTACATAGATATATTAGATACATACATGTCTCAGTACATAGTTACGTTCTTTTAAAGAGAACCCGAGGTGGGTTCTTAGAATCCTATTAGCACACAGAGGCTGGGTCTGCATATAATGCCTAGCCTCTGTTGCTATACTGTCTCCCCCAGTCTCCCCCTGCTCTCTGCTATGCCCCCCAAACTAAACAGCCATGCTAGCGACACACAGCGTGTCGCCAGCAGGCTGTTTACATGTGCAGCGTCACTCTCGCCACTCCCCCGCCTCCTGTATTGCGCTGTTCCCCGCCCCACGTTCCTTCCCTCCAATTAGAGGGGAGGGAAGACCCAGCAGACCCAGCCACTGTGTGCAAATAGGATTCTAAGAAACCACCTCAGGTTCTCTTTAATATTTTACAGAAGCATTTACATTGATACACTTTGGTTCATACAGCAGTACAACACATTACATTTGCAGCTCAAAATCCCATAATAACTATTCCGGATTTATTGCAAAGTCAGGGTTGGTATCCAGGTATATTCAGAATACCGTATTTTTCGGACTATAAGACGCTCCGGACTATAAGACGCACCTAGGTTTAGAGGGAAAAAATTGGGGGAAACAAAAAATACTAAACCTTGTGCGTCTACAGTGCCGGGGCGCCTTATGGACCTTTACCCCCCAAACTGTACCTATCTAAAGTACACTGCCCAGCTACTCTAACCCTTGCTGCCCTCCCAGCTACACTCACTACACACCCAACTACACTCAGAGCTACACTCACTCACTGCACTCCCAGCTACACTGCCAGCTATGCTCACACCTACAATCACAGCAACACTTCACTAGTTACAATCGCAACTACACAACACTGCACTAGCTACCATCACACTACACTACAATTACTGTACAACAATGAGAGGCCCCTCTCATCTATCCAGTGACATGCTCCAGCGGGTGGCCACTTGACACGTGCTGTCCCCAGCTCATCCAGCAGGCAGATCACCGATGCGGGCAGGAGCCGTTTCCTGGGTGGTCATGTGAGGCAGTGTGCGCTGTCCTGTCCCTAGCAGGCAAACCACGTGATTCGGGCAGAGGCGTTCCCCGGGTGGTCGTGTGAGGCAGCGTGCGCTGTCCCCAGCAGGCAAACCACGTGATCCAGGAAGAGCCGTTCCTGGGTTTTCAGGTCACGTGCGCGCTGATCCAAGCTCACGCGATGCGGGCAGGAGCCGATACCCGGTCACATGATGCGGGCAGGAGCCAGTACCGATCGGGACCTCCACAGCCACCTGGTCCACAGCCCCACTGATCCAAGCAGGCAGGAGCCGATACCCGGCAGGTCACATGATGCAGGCAGGAGCCGGTACCGATCGGGACCTCCACAGCCACCTGGTCCACAGCCCTGCTGATCCAAGCAGGCAGGAGCCGATACCTGGCAGGTCACATGATGCGGGCAGGAGCCGGTACCGATCGGGACCTCCACAGCCCCCTGGCAGGACAGCGCCGCATCCATCTCCAGCCCCGATCTTCAGTAGCATGATAAAAAAGAGGAGCTGCAGCAGCTGAATGACAGTCTGCTCTCTGCAGCGACATGCAAGAGGATCTGGGAGGGCTGGCAGATGTCCGCTGTGCGGGGGGGAAAGCAGATGTCCACTGTTGAGAGAGAGACAAGCTGCGGGGAGACATCAAGCAGCTGCCGCTCACTTTCTCCATGCAAGAGAGGCATTCAGCGGGCCCGGACATGTAAGCTTGTGTTTGTGCATGGGGGAGGGTACAGTATATATCGTATATTCGGACTATAAGACGCACTGACTTTCCCCCCCCCCCATCTTTGGGGGAGAAAAAGTGCCTCTTATAGACTGAAAAATACGGTAATTTATTTAACTTTGGTGTTTTCTGTTTATTGTTTTTGTGCTTTGCAATATTTTATAGAATCAGAGCCGTCCCTATTATGATGCTGACTGAAACGTGCATTAGGCGGCATCCTGTAGGGGGCGGCATCAGCTCTACACTGTGACTGAGCTGATCGTCCTCAGTCTATTCCCTGCTTTACTGCTGTAACTGTGCTATGGGCAAAAGCAGTTGCAGCAGGAGTGAAGCAAGTTCTCTCTCACCTGCTAGCAACAGGTGCTGTGTGTCCCAGAGCGAGGAAGATGGCAACCCAGGAGTCAAGGTGGCTGCGAGAGGAGGAAGGCTGTGGAGGCGGGCACACAAGTTCAGTGAAGAAGTCTATTTCAACAATGCAATGTTTACTTTAGGAAAATACTTTACAATAAAAAAGCATTTTCCTAACGTAAACATTGCATTGTTGAAATTGGCATAATTAAGGTAAGATCTTCTTACCAACTTTTTAATCTATTTGAATAATTATACCTTGGGCGCCTCCTCCCCTCCCCTAATCTTTGTGAATACACTCCCTTAGTGGACTGTATTGGTCCAGGACCCCTCTGAAGGTCCAAAGACCTACCTTTTTTGTTTTGGAACTGCGACCGCAAGACCCTCTTCCCGCAAAGGCCGAGTGGGGACGGTACCTCCCCACATGCTAGTATGAGTGGTTGCCTTGGTTGCAACCCACCTTTGTGAGTATACATAGCTTCTTCTACACATAACCTACTCAGACCAGACGATATTACACGATATTGGGCTCCTGGTGTCTCTGTGTTTTTTCTCGCCCCTACAAGATTCAGTGAAGAAATCGACTCCAGAGAGGTACTGAGCAGCTGGGCTATGAAGCTATAACAGTGTGTGGTACAGTGGTAGCTGTGAGAAGGAGACAGGGGAGAGAAAGCTGATAGGGAGAGAGAGAGGACAATTTACACACCAAAGGAGCAGCGGAGCAAAAAGCTGACAGGACAGGGAGAGAACAGGGCTTCAGAAGGACAGGAGAGATAATAAAGTGCAGGCTCTGGGGAATACACAGAGAAAAAGGTCAATTAAAGGACAACTGAATTGGGAAGTATATGGAGGCTGCCATATTAATTTCCTTTTAAACAATACCAGTTGCCTGGCAACCCTTCTGATCTAGCATGCAGCTTATCTTGTCAGATCTGACAATAATGTCAGAAACCTATGCAAAAACATTACTGAGATGTAATTCAAGCACAATATAAGATAATAACATGGGCTTCTGCAATAAAATATAACTTTTATTACAAACTTACTAAAACAATATATGAATATTACAAATCCCTGTAGGGGATAATGAGCAATGTCCTCACAGTGCGCACTGTATATCTAATTGGTGTATAACACCATTTATGACCCTGTTTGAGGCCTACAGACATCAAAAAAATTGTAGCAATAATAATGAAAGTCCCATCCAAAAATCTCAGAAAAACAGTGTTAAAAAAAACCCAAACAACAGTGATAGTGTTTCAAAAGATGCTTGGACAGTGAAAGAAGACCCTTTATTTATAAAAAAAGAAAAATAAATTAAGACTTCTGGGGAAAAATTAAACAGAGATACTAAATTAAGAAAATTTGAGAGATAGGATGGCTTATAAGAATGGGTATGCTTATAAATGGACAGGAAAGAAAGGTGGCCCCAATCCTAAACCTTAGACTAAACCTAAACAAACCCTAAACTTGCACCAACACTGGCACCTGCGCAGTCAAATGTCACAATAACCGATGAGAGTGGCACTTCGGATGCCTCCTCGTCCCAACAATCTTCCCCCCCACGTAGATACCCAAATAAACCACGACCTCGTAGACACAAAAAAAAAATCTCTGGATGAGAAAGACACTCATGGCCCAAGGGTCCCTAAAGCACTTTCTTTTCAGTTAAATTATGGGTAAGCTAATTGAAAAAGCTGTATACCTCCAGCTAGAAGCCAAAATCCTACAAAACAACAGTTCTGACCCATTCCAGTCTGGCTTCAGGAAACATCACAGCACTGAAACTGTTCTCATCCAAATATGCAACCACCTGCTCATGGCAAGAGACAGAGGAGAGTGCTCCATCCTGATACTGCTAGACATTTCTGCAGCCTTTGATACAGTTAAATATGACATCTTGATAAGCAGGCTACAGGAATACTGCGGCATTGATGGCATAGTTCTTTAGTGGTTCCAATCCTTCTTGAGCGGCAGAACCCAAAAAGTGTCTATGGAGCCCTTCCTGTCTACCTCTGTACCACTTAAGGTAGCCTATACGTTCTTTGCATAGGCTAAGGGACGGGGTGCCCCAGGGCTCAATCGTTTCTTTCCTGCTTTTCACAATGTACATGTTACTGCTTGGAAAACTAATCCAAAAACATGGCCTAACATACCACTGCTATGCTGAACTCAACTATATCTCTCCTTCAAGCCTGGTGTGACAGACCCTACTCCAACTATAAACGCCTGCTTAGACGAACTACAGCAATGGATGAGTGACAACTGGCTGAAACTAAATGCATCCAAAACTGAAGTCCTTCTGATCGGATCATGACAACAAAACAACTTAACTTGCAGTCTTCACCACTGAGAATAGGAGGCACGGATCTACACAGCTCTGATCATGTGCGTAGCTTGGGAGTTATAATTGATGGGGACTTAAACTTCAGAACTCACATCTCTGCTTTAGTGAAATCATCCCGTTTTCACCTGAATAACATTGAAAAATCAAGCACCTCATCCCCTCAGAAGATCTATCAATCTTAGTTCATGCCTTTATCACATCCCGACTGGACTACTGCAATGCTCTGTACACTATTTACAAAAAAATCTGTTTGCTGTCTCATGCACTTATATAAATTTTATTACCGCCTTAGCTGCATAATGTTTAAATCACAACACAATTAAAGTGACTCCGAGCTCATCTAAAAAATAAAAGTTGTACTCACCAGGGGCTTTCTCCAGCCCAGTGCTGGTCGGGAGGTCCCACGCCGGCGTCCTGGCTCCTCTCCTTCTCCCCGCTCCGGAATGGCTGACAGGCCGCAGCCCGGGCGACACTCTCCCGAGTGTCGGGCTGCTTCTTCCGCATATGACGCGGATTACGTCACAATCGCGCATGCGCAGTACTTTCACGCCGGCCGCCGTGATGATGCGAGGCGGCCGGCGTGTGACGTAATCCGCGTCATATGCGGAAGAAGCAGCCCGACACTCTGCCGAGTGTCGCCCGGGCTGCGGCCTGTCAGCCATTCCGGAGCGGGGAGAAGGAGAGGAGCCAGGACGCCGGCGTGGGACCTCCCGACCAGCACTGGGTTGGAGAAAGCCCCTGGTGAGTACAACTTTTATTTTTTAGATGAGCTCGGAGTCCCTTTAAAAAACACAGACACTTAAAATCACTACCTGGCCAGGAGCACTCACTATTTATATGTACATTAGATTTTTACTCATTCATTATGCTCCACATCATTCTCGATTATCTCTAAATCAGCAAAATGTGTTAGTGTAGTCTTCTTCAACAAGTACACATTGGGATTTCCACACGAGGAGAAATGATTCTCACTATTACAAGAAATAAACTAAATTTAGATCAGAGTTTAATCCTCTGGGTATTAGCGTCCCCAGACGATAGATCCAAGTCTGTTCAATCTTATAAAGATCTTTTTCAATATCTCCACCTCGGAATGGCATATGTTGCTTGATTTGAGGTGGGCGTTCATATGCAGGCCGGGTGCCTCTCCTTTTAAGTGGACTTCCAGTTTGAGCCAACATCACGAGGATCAGAATACTGTGCTGAGAATGTGTAGTTGATCAACAGCGCACAACGTGCAGGGTGTTGCGGTGGTGGGCTGAGGACCAAGTTGACCCATGTAGTGCAGAGCGTTCTTTGCATAGGCTAAGGCTGGGCGATTACGCTGCATGGATACATGGGTTTGGTCCCTCATATAAATAGTGAGTGCTCCTGGCCAGGTAGTGATTTTAAGTGTCTGTGTTTTTTAATTGTGTTGTGATTTAAACATTATGCAGCTAAGGCGGTAATACAATTTATATAAGTGCATGAGACAGCAAACAGAATTTTTTGTAAATAGTGTATGCGGTGGTCTATTGCTGGCTTCTATTTATAGTTGCACAATTCAATAATTGGTGGCTCTCCGGGCTTTTTGGAATTTGCAATGCTCTGTACACTGGCCTTCCAAAAAAGGACTTGTACCGCCTAGAGCTGATACAGAATACTGCTGCCAGACCGTTAACCAACCAACCCCGTCACTGCCACATAACGCCAGTCCTGCACTCCCTTCACTGGCTACCTATAAAATGGAGGGTCCTATTCAAGATCGGCCTACTGACATTTAAATCACTAAATAATCTGGGCCCTGGATACATGAAAGAAATGTTACAGCTGCATAGCAATCCCTGAAATCTCTGATCCACAGGTTCTAATAATCTAGTCATACCCAGAGTCCACTTGGAAACATTTGGTCCCTGAGCCTTCTGTCATGCTGCTCCTACGTTCTGGAACTCTTTACCTCAGCAGATCAGGACAGCTTCTTCCCTGGACATGTTTAAATCCAGACTGAAAACCAGGGCTGTGGAGTCGGTACAAAAATCCACCGACTCCGACTCCTCAGTTTAGGATTCCACTGACTCCGACTCCGACTCCTCTAATTTGCATATTACAATCTTGTTGATTGAAAGTATGTAACGTGAAATTTGTCTCTTAACTGCCAACGCTTAGGGATTTTAAAAGACAACTGAAGGGAGAATGATATGTAGACTGCCATATTTATTCCCTTTAGACTAAAATTAGTCCTTGGTAAGAGTACTTGTAAAAGGTACAGACCGGAACAAAGAACATCGATCAGGCCGTAGGCAATATAACTGTGGGTGCATGTAAGAATGATGTGCAGGTACTCTGCAGGGGAATTAGCAGATTCTTCCTCTATTAAACATTCTTCATGTACAATCTGAACCAGGTTTATAGATGATAGACCAGGGCTGTGGAGTCGGTGCAAAAATCCACCGACTCTGACTCCTCAGTTTAGGATTCCACCGACTCCTCGACTCCGACTCCTCTAATTTGCATATTACATATTAATTCATCTCTTAACTGCCAACACTTAGGAATTTTAAAAGACAACTGAAGTGCGAAGGATATGGAGACTGCCATATTTATTCCCTTTAGTCATAGACTAAAACTAGTCCATGGTAAGAGTACTTGTAAAAGGTACAGGCCGGAACAAAGAACATCTATCAGGTCCTAGGCAATGTAACTGTGGGTACATGTAAGGGTAATGTGCAGGTACTATGCAGGGGAATGAGGAGATTCTTTCTCTATTACACATTCTTCATGTACAATCTGAACCAGGTTTATGGGTGATAGACAACACCTCTGTGTTCAATGTGCACCAGATTCTCAGTGGATTCCCTGCAGCTCTGTGGAGAGTGCATATGTAGAGTATAGTACTACTGTGTAACAAAGTAAACCTGAGACAGATAAAATTAAAGTTTTATACATACCTGGGGCTTCCTCCAGCCCCCTTCAGGCTAATCAGTCCCTTGCTGTCCTCCTCCGCCACCTGGATCTTCTGCTATGAGTCCAGGTACTTGAGCCAGCCTGGCGTAGTGCGCATGCACACACTCCGCCACCGGGAGCGTACTACACCTGCGCAGCACTATTGCGCAGGTGCAGAACGCTCCTGGCTGTGGAAGCGGCATGCGGCCGGACTGCGCTGACTGGCTGAATTACCAGGTCTCATAGCAGAAGATCCAGGTGGTGGAGGTGGACAGCGAGGGACTGATTAGCCTGAAGGGGGCTGGAAGAAGCCCCAGGTATGTATAAAACTTTTCTTTTCATCCTTCTCAGGTACCATTTAATTCGTAGTCACCAAACCAAATTTTAACAACATATCAAATTATTTGATTTCATGAGCAAAGAGAGTGCGTACATTTACATTTGCATAAATCAGAATCAACGCAGAATTATTTCCATCTCATTGACCATCTCTATTAGTGACACGGCTACACATCAGGCTTTATACTTACAGCATAGACGTTATTTAGTATATATAAGAGATTCCTGTGTACACATCATATATACAGTGACAATCAGATGTGTATATCTGACTTTAAAAATACGGGGACTGCTTTATTGAAGCAGCACAAGTCATTAATTTTGATTGGTTTAGTTCATTTTTGTGGGCTAAGCACAGCTATTACTGTATGTATAAATTATTTATGATGACTATTATCTGAGAAATAGAACATTTTATCATATTTTCTATTTTAATTACAGTTTAAATTCATTAGGAGTCGGAGTCGGTGCATTTTTTCCCGGCTCCGAATCCAGGCACCCAAAATTGCCACGACTCCGACTCCACAGCCCTGTGATAGACAACACCTCTGTGTTCAATGTGCACAACATTCTCAGTGGATTCCCTGCAGCTCTGTGGGGAGTGCATATGTATAGTACTACTGTGTAACAAAGTAAACCTGAGACAGATGAAATTAAAGTTTTATACATACCTGGGGCTTCCTCCAGCCCCCTTCAGGCTAATCAGTCCCTCACTGTCCTCCTCCACCACCTGAATCTTCTGCTATGGGTCCAGGTACTTGAGCCAGTTGGGCATAGTGCGCTTGCACACACTCCGCCGCCGGGAGCATACTACACCTTCACAGCTCTATTGCGCATGTGCAGAATGTTCCTAGCTGTGGGAGCGGCACGTGGCTGGACTGCGCTGACTGGCTGAATTGCCGGGACTCGTAGCAGAAGATCCAGGTGGTGAAGGCGGACAGCAATGGAATGATTGGCCTGAAGGGGGCTGGAGGAAGCCCCAGGTATGTACTGTATAAAACTTTTCTTTTCATCCATCTCAGGTATCCTTTAATTCGTAGTCACCAAACCAAATTTTAACAACATATCAAATGATTTGATTATATGAGCATTTGATTCATGCACATTTGCATAAATCAGCATCAACACAGAATTATTCCCATCTCATTGACCATCTCTATTAGTGACACGGCTACACATCAGGCTTTATTCTTACAGCATAGATGTTATTTAGTACATATAAGAGATTCCTGTGTACACTTCATATATACTGTACAGTCACAATCCATACGGGGACTGCTTTATTAAAGCAGCACAAGTAACTCATTTTGATTGGTTTATTTTAAGGCCTCGATTCATCAAGACTTATCGAATTGGTTTACGACAGTTCGGTAAAATACCAAATTCGTTAAAGAGAATCTGTATTGTTAAAATCGCACAAAAGTTAACATACCAGTGCGTTAGGGGACATCTCCTATTACGCTCTGTCACAATTTCGCCGCTCCTCGCCGCATTAAAAGTGGTTAAAAACAGTTTTAAAAAGTTTGTTTATAAACAAACAAAATGGCCACCAAAACAGGAAGTAGGTTGATGTACAGTATATCCACACATAGAAAATACATTCATACACAAGCAGGCTGTATACACCCTTCCTTTTGAATTTCAAGAGATCATTTGTGTGTTTCTTTCCCCCTGCAGCTATCTTCCACTGAAGTGTCAGGCTGTTTCTTCCTGCAGAGTGCAGACAGCTCTGCCTGTATGTAATTCCTCAGTATGTGAACGCCCAGCCAGCTCAGAGGACGATTTATCCAGCTTGTAAAAGATAAGAGAGAAGAGTGAAGCTGCCCTAATCTAAATAATACACAGGCAGTGTTCAGAGAGGGGCCTGGAGGGGGAGATGCATCAAAGAACCACAACATTGAAGAACTTGGCAGCCTTCCAGACACAGGCTGACAAGTCTGACAAGAGAGAGATAAGTTGATTTATTACAGAGATGGTGATAGTAGAACGTGCTGCAGTAAGCCAGAACACATTAGAATAGCTTTTGGAACTTGTAGGATGATAAAAAACAGGATGCAATTTTTGTTACGGAGTCTCTTTAAGTTGATTTCAGGATTCATCAAATTTATCTACAGCAAGCATTCGGTAATAATTCGGTAGTCATTCGTTAGTGATGCGTTAAAACAGAAGAAAGTGCAATTCATGAAACTGAAAGTGGGCGTGGTTTAGCGTTACATTTAGGATTAGTTATCTCCTTCACTGCTCTGTCGTTATTCCTGTCAGATCATTGCTGCCAGAGAAGATGGAGCCATTTGAAGTGGTTATGTATCAGCTGAGAGTGATTCAAAGGTGCAGAAGGGCAAGAATAAGGTCTAGAACCATATCAATTTGCAAGAGAATGGATTTATTTGCTATAACATAGAGTGACCATATTTTTGTGGGTCCAACCTGGGACGGGGGGGGGGGGGGGCGGCGCGCGCAGCTCGCCGCGGCGAAAAGTGGGAAGGAGTGAGGAGCACGCAGCGGCGAAGACTGGGGGAGGGGGGCTGCGGCGCGCGCAAAATGGGCGTGGCCATGACATTGTATGGGCGGAGCTAACGTAATGATGTAACAGCGAGGCATAAGAAAGCAGTGTTTACGCCATGATGTGGACAAACGAGACTTTGTATCATGGGTGTGCAGAAACTGTGTGATGCTAATAGTATACCGTAACCACAAAGCAGCAAACATAGCCATCTATGACCATTAAATAATAAATGCAGTAACAGTTATCCCGGACACCAGAAAATAAACGCAATAGGCAACATGTCAGTATAAAATAAATGCAATGCGGGCAAACATGTCAGTACAAAATAAACGCAATGCGGGCAACATGTCAGTACAAAATAAACGCACTGCGGGCAAACATTTCACCAGAAAAGAAACGCACTGCGGCCAAACATTTCACCAGAAAAAAAACGCACTGCGGGCAAACATTTCACCAGAAAAGAAACGCACTGCGGCCAAACATTTCACCAGAAAAGAAACGCAATGCGGGCAAACATTTCGCCAGAAAAGAAACGCACTGCGGGCAAACATTTCACCAGAAAAGAAACGCACTGCGGCCAAACATTTCACCAGAAAAGAAACGCAATGCGGGCAAACATTTCGCCAGAAAAGAAACGCAATGCGGGCAAACATTTCACCAGAAAAGAAACGCACTGCGGCCAAACATTTCACCAGAAAAGAAACGCAATGCGGCAAACATTTCGCCAGAAAAGAAACGCACTGCGGGCAAACATTTCGCCAGAAAAGAAACGCACTGCAGGCAAACATTTCGCCAGAAAAGAAACAATGCGGGCAAACAATAACATTTCACTAGAAAAGAAACAATGCGGGCAAACATTTCACCAGAAAAGAAACAATGCGGGCAAACATTTCACCAGAAAAGAAACAATGCGGGCAAACATTTCACCTGGAAAAGAAACAATGCGGGCAAACATTTCACCAGAAAAGAAACAATGCGGGCAAACATTTCACCTGGAAAAGAAACAATGCGGGCAAACATTTCACCAGAAAAGAAACAATGCGGGCAAACATTTCACCTGGAAAAGAAACAATGCGGGCAAACATTTCACCAGAAAAGAAACAATGCGGGCAAACATTTCACCTGGAAAAGAAACAATGCGGGCAAACATTTCACCTGGAAAAGAAACAATGCGGGCAAACATTTCACCTGGAAAAGAAACAATGCGGGCAAACATTTCACCTGGAAAAGAAACAATGCGGGCAAACATTTCACCTGGAAAAGAAACAATGCGGGCAAACATTTCACCTGGAAAAGAAACAATGCGGGCAAACATTTCACCTGGAAAAGAAAGCATTTACTCACCTGGCAGAAGTGTCCGGCCTCTGGCGCGCTGCTCCGTCCCGGGACCGTCTTCCTCCTCCTGCTCTTCTCTCCCGCGCTGACAGGGCTACGGCAAGATGGCGCCCGAAGCCCTGTACTAGTGACACATATAGGTCTCCAGTACAGGGCTTCGGCAGCCATCTTGCCGTAGCCCTGCTCGCCTGCCGGTGTCGGAAACAGACACCGGAAGAGGAGGCTGGAGCGGGGCTGCGGGCAATGAACTGGCACGGCGTCTATAGACGCCGCTGCCAGTTCATTGAGGAGAGAGTGGCCAGAGTCCCGAGGCCGGGACGTCCCGCTGCTGAAAGCGGGACGTTTCCCGGGACCTCATTAAGCCTGGGACAGCGGACCCCGAATCCGGGACGTGTCCCGGGCAATCCGGGACGTCTGGTCACTCTATATAACAGGACATCTGCATTTCTCTTGAATCATCTTGTAAGAGAACACAGGCAGTGCCAGGGTTAACTAAATTGCTAGCTGCACTACATTTTTTCAGAAAAGGTTCCTATCAAGCCGCAGCTGGCGAAATTGTGGGATTGTCCCAAGGCACTTCCAGAAACCTGGTCCAGGTGTTAAGCCCTATTAAGAATGTTGCTACGTAGTGTTCAAAGAACTGCCTTTTACCCACAATTCCATGGGAATCATATGGCCTTGTGTTAAATTAAATTAAAAGTTATCTCAAAGACAATGATGAATTGAGGCCTAAGCACAGCTATTATTGTATATATAAATTATTTATGATGACTATTATCTGAGAATTAGAATATTTTATCATATTTTCTATTTTAATTACAGTTTAAATGCATTATGAGTCGGAGTCAGGGCATTTTTTTCCAACTCCGACTCCAGGCACCCAAAATTGCTCCGACTCCACAGCCCTGCTGAAAACCCACCTGTTCAGTTTGGCATTTGCAGAAATATAACTTTTGTTGTGTGAATACTTCATCATACTACCAACTCTGAATCTGAGAGAGCCTAAGCGCTTTGAGCCCTGTTGGAGAAAAGCGCTATAGAAATGTTATTGTATTGTATTATGATGTGATTCCTTATTCTCTATCTAAAGCACCTGAGACACCCAATAATGAGAAACAAGTTGAGGAAAAAATGGTTTTAGGAGCAAGAACAAAGGTAGCTAACAGTAATCAATCTCTCCCTTTAAACGGGAAAGAGAAAGTGAAGGGCACACTAATAGTGATACTGGACCAATTTGTAACAAAAAAGATGTAAATGATCCCATACAGATTATTAATTTAGCAACTATACGGCTAACGGAGGATGAATTGTAAGGGACGAGGCAGCTGCGGCGAACAGCACCGCCGCCACAGCTGCCTCCACGTGGCCATCCGTCCGTGCGGTGTCTGGGACGCCGAGGACGGAACGTTCTCGGGTGCAGGGGGTCGCTGTAGTGCGCGGGCGCGCACACAGACGGGACCTTTATGCGGAGAAGAAGCCCGTCAGCTGACCTGCTGGTCGGCTGACGTCAGAGGAGTCCCACAGCGCCCAGGATTGGCTGATTCTGGAGGGCGTGCCTGTGGGGTCTCCTCTGCTTAAGCCTGCGGGCTTCTTTCACTCACTGTCTGTTGTCGTGAATGCTTGCGTGTTAGCGCTCAGACCTTAGGCTAGATCCCTGGTGTTGATGCTAAGGATTTCACACCTAGTCTAGGATATTGTTACCTTGCTATTGTTGTTTGTAGACTAGATCCTGGGTGTTGATGCCAAGGACTTCACACCTAGACTAGGATATTGCTTACTGTATTGATCTCCTGTGTATGACTCTTAGCTATTTATCTGACTCTGATCCTGCTTTCTCATCCTGTACTTTCGCCTATCTGCCTACCTGTTGCTGAACTTCTGCCTGATTACCGATTACTCTCTTGTCTCACGATCCTGTACCAATACTTACCTATCTGTTGCCGAACCTTGCCTGCCTGACCATTCTACTCATCAGTGGGCCCTCGCCACTGGTGAGGTGTTAACTTCGCCAGCTCCGCTGGTGAAGCAGTTCTGCAAGGCTGTAGTACAGCCTTAATTACCTGCTCATTAGGTAATCTGTCATTGTAGTATTATTGTGTCTCTTAGGCTGCAGTACAGTCTGACTCACCCGCCCCTCGGGTGTTCATTTGCCTGCAGTACATTCTGAATCACCGCTTCTCGGGAGATTCAGCCTCTTCAGTATTGTTTCTCCAGCTTGCTGGAGATTGTACTTTAGTGCACGGTCAGTGTACTGTTTATACCTCACCAGCCCCTCTGGTGAGGTCTCATTAAACTATAAGTTACGGTCGCACCTAATCACTACTCACTCTCTGCTCCTTGTCTGCTATACTAGTATTATTGGTGATTCTGCAGATCACCCATAATCAGGTATAGCGTCTGTATTATTGATGATTCTGCAGATCACCATATAATCAGACATCTGAGCTACTACACAAGACCGTTACATGAATACAGATTGTTATCTAGGGGGTTGAATTTTCCCCCTCGGAAAATGTTGATCTCTTTAAGAGAAAAAAAAGATTTGCAATTGTTTGCCAGACTAGTCAATTTGAGAGCATTGCATGCCAAAAAAAGTTCCTGTACGAGGCCTGATGATTGAAAGGAGCTTTCCAGCAGAGATTTTTCGCTGCATAGGCATGTTGATGGGACCTCTTTGAGGAAGGCTCAACAAATGATAGATCAATTCGTTTTGAAGATGATTCACTGGTGGATTCTGATTTAGATGTGATTTGTAAATTACTTGAAGAAGAGAATAACAGTATCTCTGTTGGTCCCTTCATAAATAGGTCCAAGACCTTTCCACCACTTACTCCTAACCTTTCAACTTTTATACATATGGTTCTAGTTGAAGTGGAGCATTTATATAAGAGCAATCACAGTAATTTAACTAAAGGAGAACAAATTGCTTTACAATTTTTACATAGTGACAAAAACATCATAATTAAACCATCAGACAAAGGTGGAAACATTGTTATAATGGATACTAGTGATTATAAGGAAATGTGTCTAAAAATCCTACGAAATAGAGAGTGGTATATACCAGTCTTGCCTCTCTTTCATGTCAAAGACCAAATTGCATTGTTTAAACTTATTTATAAAGCATATGATTCAGGGGTTATTGTTGCAGAGACAAGGGGATTCCTGAGGGTTGAGTGTTCTGTTATCCCTACTTTTTATTCATTGCCCAAAGTGCATAAAAACACTCAAAAACCACCGGGACATCCCATTGTCTTGAGCAAAGGCTGTCTTACAGAAAAACTTAGTAGATATATAGACCGACATTTGCAACAACATGTGGTTTCTTTACCATCTTATGTGAAGGATACAATGCGTTTATTACAAATTATTGATGGTATACATATTCCAGATGATGCAATTTTAGTTACACTAGATGTGGAAGCTTTGTTTAGTAGCATTCCTCACAAATTGGGTTTACAAGCAGTCACTACATTTTTGAAGGAAAAATCTAGGGTCTGTAAGCCTCACAATCAGTTTCTTTTGAGAAGTTTGGAATTTATTTTGACACATACCGGTAATTCCTGTATTTTTGACTGCACACACTATCTCCAGGTAGAGGGTTCGGCTATGGGGACTTCTTGCTCCCCTACCTATGCGAACCTGTATCTGGGGTGGTGGGAAAGAATGATTTTTGCTGAAGATTCATATGTCGCTAGGTGGCTGAAATATATAATGACATGGAATAGTTATATAGATGATCTCTTTATTTTATGGGATGGCCCAATTGAAGAATTGTTGAATTTTGTAAATGAATTGAATAAGAATTAGTTAAAGAGAGTTTGAAGCCATAATTAAAATGGCTTTTTTCCTTATATATAGTAGGGGCATGTGTGCCCCTGCTAAAACGCCGATATCCCGCGGCTGAACGAGGGTCCTTTCCCCTCCAAATCCCCCCTGTACTGCCCGGGGAGCGCTTCCATGTGAGGCAGGGCTATGAGCTGCAGTCCTGCCTCACACGCGTCTATCAGCGGCGGATCTCCGCCTCTCCCCCGCCCCTCTCAGTCTGCCTTCGCTGAGAGGGGCGGGGGAGAGGCGAAGATCAGCCGCTGATAGACACGTGTGAGGCAGGGCTGCAGCTCATAGCCCTGCCTCGCACGGAAGCACTCCCCGGGCAGCACAGGGGTAGAAAAATCTACGACCAAGTTGGCCGCGGGATAGCGGCGTTTTAGCAGGGGCAAACATGCCCCTGCTATATATGAGGAAAAAAGCCATTTTTATTAAGGCTTCAGAGTCTCTTTAAACTTAAGATTTACCTTGGACTGACATCGCCAAGCCGTGACTTTTTTGGATTTAACTATTTTTATGATGATAATGTTTTACATACAAATTTATACTGGAAGTCCACTGCCAGTAATAGCTTATTACATGCAAAAAGTGCACATTATGGTCTTATTAAAGATATTCCAACAGGGCAGTATTTAAAGGAGTCATCAGGCAATCTCACCAATTTAAAACACGCATACCTGCGTGTAACTAACCTTTTTTGTGGCCGGATCGCGCCCTCCATTCCCCCTCCAAATGTATCAGTTTCCTTCGGTAAGTCCCGTTCGGGGACCCGACCTCGGGGTCGGGATCCCCAGCGACCCAGAACTACTGTGGGAACGCAGGCGCAATATGTTGCTGGACATAAAAAAAAAATATGCAAATCGGCCCAGCGGGGCCTGAGCGGTGCCTTCCGGGGGCATAGCCTGAGCTCAGCTCGGGCTTACCGCCAGGAAGATTAAGGGCCAGACGTAATTGTAGTACAGAAGAAGGATTTGAAAAAGAGGCTCAGATACTGAGAAGGAGATTTAGGGACATATGTTACAAACAAAAATGGCTCAGCAAAGCATACAAAAGAGCCAAAGAAGTAGATAGACATAAGTTGTTGTTTGAAAAACATGAGAAAGACAAAAAGAATGATCTCAGATTGTCCCCACGTTACTCATTACAAAGTAAGAGTATACAAGCTATTCTAAAAAAGCATTGGCACTTTTTGACGGGAGATGCCAGTTTGAGGAATTTAGTTCCTAGCACCCCCAACATTGTTTATGGGAGATCGAGGTCCATCAAAGACCAATTAGTGTCGAGTCATTTTGAACAGAAAAAAATGAAATGTTGTGTTTATAGAGGGACACATTGGTGTGGTGACTGTAATCAATATGAATATGTGGGGCAAAAAACAACTGATAGTAGAGGCAGAACAATTGAATGCAAACATTTTGCTAATTGCAATACTAGAGCGGTTATATATCTTTTTCTTTGTAGGCGTGGCACATTTTACGTCGGTATGACAGGCAGACAATTTAAACAACGGGTTGATGACCAAGGGCATTGCTAGGACCTTGGGAGATCTGGGGCACCTCTGGGCACCAAGGGAGAGCGAACATGGGCGTGGCCACTTAATGAGAGAGTGGGCGTGGTAAAATGTACATGAACCTAGCAGGGGTGTATGATACATAGGTGAGAGCGCTAACCACTACGCCACCGTGCTACCCCACAGAGCAGCAGCAGAGCACTATACATTACCTGCTCATGGCTGCAGGACAGGGCCTGTTAACTCCTCTTCAGTGTAGCTCTTCTCCGCAGCATGCAGCCAATAAAAAGCCACGTAAAAACGTGCATCAAGAGCCGCATGCTGATTGGCTGCATGACGTGGCGATGAGTAACACTAAACAGGAGAGAAGAGGACCTGTCCTGCAGCTGATAGCAGGTAATGTATACTGTGCCACTGCAGCCCTGCATAAATAAAGAGGGAAGGAAATGGAGCTTACAGTAACTTTTTTTCTTGGGGGGGGGGGGGGGGAATCGAAAGCTACTGCTGGTGGGTGGTGGTGGGTAAAGGGGCCTGGGGGGTCTGTAGATATGCCCCTGGTGGGTGAAGAGGGGGGGTGATAGGATAGGAAAGAGAGGGGGAGAGAGTTCAAGATAAAGAGGGAAGGGAGGATATAGGAAAACGAAGGGGGAGAGAGCACAAGTGTAAAGGGGCCCATACACCTAACGATTTTCCCGCCGATATACAGCAGATTCGATCACCTGTCCCGGCAGGAAGTTTAAACAGTAGAGCGCCCTCTACTGTTTAAGCTTCCCCGTACAGGCAGTTCAATGAAGCTGCAGCCGGTCCGGAACCCAGCGTGGAGAAGAAGCCGCAGGCACAGAGGGGGACTCGCGCTGGCCGGAGCAGGTAATGTACGCAGGGGGGGGCGCATGGCATCAGCGGCAGCTTCACAGATTGTGATCGGTTTCATGCTGAAATCGATTCACAATCTCTTTGCAGTAAAGACAGCCATACGATCCCTCTCTGATCAGAGAGGGATCTATCTGTTGGTCGAATCTTATGACAAATGACATGACAGCTTTACCAACAGCCTTCACACAAGCTTCTCCTTTCACACATGATCCAGTCTGCTTATCTCCCCAGCACAAGTAATCTACGTCCTCTCTCCGTCTCCAGGATATCTCTAGCAGGGGGGTGGGGGGGTGGGGCCGCTGCACTTAACATTCTCTCTTCCTGCAAGCACAGTGTCCAGTATCACGGCAGGGGAGAAAACAAGGGAGCTCCTGGCAGCAGCATAGCAGGAGAGTTCTAGCTCACATGGAGCCTTGTACACACAGCCTCACATGGCAGAAGAGGCTCTTCCCTCATTGGCTGCCCGGCCCCACGTGATCCTGGCTTATACAGCATCCGCCCCCTTCACCTCCGATCTGCAGCATAGTAACAGCCGGAGGCTGCGGGTCCCCGAATATCTAGTGCACAGCCAGCGGGCACGCCGAACCCCCATATCCGGGCACTCCGGACAAGATACCTGGGTAGTGCTCCGAACCTAAGCCCCTAGCGATGCCCCAGTTTTAGAGCAGGTGCAGAGACGAGCAACAAAATTGATACGTGGGATGGAAGGTCTCACTTACCAAGAAAGGTTAGATAAACTGGGTTTATTTAGTCTAGAGAAAAGACGCCTTAGAGGAGATCTAATTAACATGTATAAATACATCAGAGGGCAATATAAAAGCTTGGCGGATTCGCTTTTTGTCCCTAAGGCTTCTCTAAGGACTAGAGGACATGATCTGCGCATGCAGGATAAACGTTTTAGCCATTTATTTATTTATTTATTTATTTAGGAAAGCCATTTATTTAGGAAAGGGTTCTTTACAGTAAGAGTGATTAAGATGTGGAATGCATTGCCACAGGAAGTCGTTATGGCAAACTCTATACCTGCATTTAAAGGGGGCTTAGATGCTTTCCTTGCGTTGAAAGACATCCATGGCTACAATTACTAGGTAATGCCTAATGATGTTGATCCAGGGATTTTATCTGATTGCCATCTGGAGTCGGGAAGGAATTTTTCCATGCCTTGTAAGGGTTTTTTCGCCTTCCTCTGGATCAACAGGGATATGTGAGGGAGCAGGCTGGTGTTGTACTTTATACTGGTTCAACTCATGGACGTATGTCTTTTTTCAACCAAAATAACTATGTAACTATGTAACTGTGCCCCTGTTGATGACCATGTTTATGGTTATCAATCACAGAGTCTTAAATCAGCGGTTGCTCAGCATTTATTTTTGGTACATGGAGAAAACTTCAATAAGTTCTACATCATTGATAGGGTTCACCCACACATTAGGGGAGGTGACATAGAAAAAAAGTTATTACAGATCGAAACTAAATGGATAGTAGATGTGTGTGCCATGCATCCCTCTGGATTAAATGATCATGTGTCATATACTGCATTTTTACAGGATTGAATAGCGTATACCCTTTTGTGATAGAGATAATTTCTATTGTATAGCGTATACCCTTTTGTGATAGAGATAATTTCTATTGTATGCATATTCCTTAATGAGCTGGACTACCTACTGTTAGATATTTATGGTGTGGGATTTCTCCTGTTTGTGGGGTGTTCGATATGGGGTGCAAGAGTCAACATATTTTCGGTATTATTTCTTTTTAAGAATTTCTTGGTATAATAATTTTTTGATTTTTGAAGAATTATGATTATACTGTACCTCATGCTTGAGGAATTATTTCTTGCCTTTGCTATCCGTCTTGCTGCAGCATACAACACACATCCTGGTTGGTGCAGTTTTTTTGGGGGAGTGGGAGGTATATACTCCGTAAAGTGATGGCCAGTGAGGCGCTCGGGATTGACGCTGTAGGATGCATGGCGCCCAACTTTGACATCTGCTGATTAGGTCTGATACCTCATACAGATGCATTCGCAAACCTTCCAGATAATGCGTTCCTGGCCTGTCACTGCGCTGTTTGTACAGGATGTACCCGTTCCAAAGAGACTGTTGCAGCAGATGTTGAAATATTTTTTTATAATATTTTTTTTTTGTTGCCTGCAGACTGCGGGGTAGAACGTCATTGCCTAGTCGGCTCTGTCCACCCCACCCATCGTATTGTTATAGTCCAGGATGACTTGAGGCTTATCAACGACTTTACCTCCTCATGTCCTGGTGGTGACAGTTGATGTGTCATGGACTGTGCTGAGGACACACAAGTCTTTCTTGTCACATCAGCGGAGAGACAACATTTTTCCCTTCTGCCAAGCCACAATGTCCCCAGTTTTTAGTTTGGCGAAGGTTGTTGGCGTTTCTCACCGGTTAGGCCTAACAGTGCCGTAGGCATCCATTTTATTCTTGATCAATATTTCGAAACGTTCAGGGGAACTATAAAAGTTATCTGTGGTCACACAGTATCACTTGTTCAGCAAAGGCTCCACCAAAGACAGCACAGATGATGTTGCCAGTCCGTAGTTGTTGAAAGAGGGGTTAAATTACATAATGCTGTTCCATATATATATCCCATTGCTGACTCGCATAGCATATAGGATTTCACTCTAAAGCAGGCACTCTTGGATGAGATATACTGTATCCAGGATAGTCTCCCCTTGTAGGCCATTAGGCTTTCATTAACACTTATGTCCCACTGGGGTACATAATTGTTTTTGGAAGTTTTTCACCACCAGCTGATAAACCTCCCAAATTTTTTTCAGCTTTGGCGCAGGGTGGGTGGACTTGTCGAAGGTGGTGTTGTCTGAAAAGTGCAGATATTCCATGATAAGTCCAAAACTGTATTCAGACATTACTGTGCCAAAGAAGGGGTTAGCAATGATCTTGTTAGTAGACCAATACCATTTCTGCAGGGGCTTCCCCACCACCCCCTGTGGAATAATAAGTATGAGGAAAAGCCACAAGTCCTGCTTGGTGACCGGCTCCCATTTCCTGCTCCTTGAAAGGAGCCCTCGTGGAGCAGCTAGTTCTTGCGTGGCGTAGCGGTTTGTCTCCACCACTATTTTCTCAGTGACAGCGTCATTGAAAAAGAGTTGCAAGTAGGCCAGTGGGCTGTGATCGCACTCTATATTCAGGCCGGCTCCCCAGTAAAAGGGAAATGTGGGGGTGGTGGCGGAGCCTGAGTAGGATTGATTGAGCACAAAACCCATACATCACTAACCTCAGTGTCCGTGGTGATGGAGTTACCGTCGCTGTCGCTACCCGTGTCAGATGACTGGCCCCCAGTTGCGTCACTGTCACTCGAGTCCTCCAGCGACTGCAGATCAGGATCGCTATCCTTGAACTCCATCAGCGCTTCCGGTGTAAAACGCCTTGAGGCTGACACCATAGCAGGTGACGGGCAGGCAACAGGCAGAGAGTAATCAAATCCAGACAGAGGCTGCAGGCAAACAGAATAGTCGTAATCCAAGCCGAGGTCGGTACAGGCAGCAGGCAAAAAGAATAGTCTTAATCCAGACAGAGGTCGGTACAGTCAGCAGGCAAAGAGAGTAGTCAAAATCCAGACAAAAATCGGTACACAGGTAATCCAAATCAGGTCAGATCATAGCACTTGCTCAGAAGCAGCAGGGATCCAAATGGCTACAATGCATTGGATACAAATGTATTTGACACATTTGTATCCAGTGCAATGCAGAATTAGGGGCAATCAGCATTACATTTTTTTTAATTTCCCGCACCTCCCCCATGACGTCACGCCGCCCTGACGTCACGCTGCTCCGCTCATATAAATTGCCGCCGGGTCCCCAGAAGAAGAGCGGGGCTATGGGGATCCTGGTGACCCGAGAATGCTGCAGGCACCCGGGGAAAGAGGCTGGAGTCCCGCTGCGCAGTGCCGATCGTGCGCGGGACACTGAGAACACTGGGAAAGCAGGTAATTTGCTAGCCCGAGCTGACCTTGGGATTACTGCTCCCAGCTAATTTCTCTCACCCCGAGCTCAGCTCGGGCTTACCGCTAGGGAGGTGAAAAGGAAATAAATATGGCAGCCTCCATATACCTCTCATTTCAGTTGTCCTTTAAAGTGTACCCGAGGTGACATGTGACATGATGAGATAAACATGTGTATGTACAGTACTAAACATATTAATAACCAGGGAGTTTTACTTTTTTTATTTTGCTGCCTGAAATATTTAATTTTTAAGGCTGGAAATTACAGCTTCTGGCTTGTCAGGAGCTTGTCAGGAATATAGTAAACATCACTGATAAGCAAATTACAGCCATAAAAGTTTTTTGTAACAAAATACATTTTCTACATATTTCTGAGAGCAGATGGAGAGAGAAAGGGTCAATATAGTTCATGTATTTTCATTTAGGGACACTTAATAGACTGCAACTCAGCAGAGACAACAAAACATTCAATCGACTTTCTAAATGTTTAAATATAAAATAAAATCCTGGGATGTCTTAAAAAGTCATTTTTAGGAGTAGGAGGATAAATATAATTGTTTATCTCATCAGTTTATTTTCACCTCGGGTTCACTTTAAGTATAAGGAGCACAAAGAAGCATATGCTAATCAGATAGTACAGAAGCAAGGAAGAAACTAAACGAGAAAACAGTGGAAAGTTTAGAGAGAGCAAGTAAAAGTTTGCTTGCTAAGAAAGAGGAAAGATTATAGAAAAAAATAGGCAAGAAAAAAATGAAAGTGTCAGAAAACTAGTTTTGATTATACTCGCATGTAAGCCGAATTTTTGGGACAAAAAAACCTGTCCCAAAAGTGGCGGTCTCGGCTTATATGCGAGTCACTAATGTGTCACCAGTCTTTATTGTATTACTCTAATAAGCCCAGAGACCAAATGAAATTATAGAGTGTGTGTGCGTGCATGCGTGCGTGTGTGTGTATGTAATGATACTGATTTTTTTACGTGTTTACTGTGCTAGGTGTGTCATAGGTAGTAGGCTTTTTATGCAGGATGTCGTTCTGCAGTCTTGAAGTATAGAGAAGCTCTTAAACTCCATTTCTTGTGGTATACAGAGAGGAAACTGTGCTGATACAGGAAGTGATGATCTAAAACCTGGCACAGAGCCTTTTCTGTAATATGAACAACATAAACTTTAAACCTATACCTCAAATTCCATGTCAACATTTTTGAGACCAATCAATTGTATTTATAGTGCAAGATGTGTACTAAAACAAAACGTGCAATGATCCTTCACTGTTATTAAAAAAAAAAGGTTGATTCGAGCCATCTTCTGTGGTTAAACGTCTTGGCTCTGAGTCGTTTAGTTCTTTACACAACCAGGGTCAGCCTACAGGCACTCTGGGGGTTCAGCTCTTTCTTCAGGGAACTGTATATTGAACTGAAAAAGTGGGTGTGCACCTGCAAAAAAAGCGTTGTCTGGTGTTTCGTAATACAGATTTTTTTTTCTAACCCTATGATTTAATTCTTGAGCTAAGTTTTTCCTTGTAAACGGTTTTTAATTGCTTTTTTAACTTTTGTGGAGCCTCCCTCCCAGTGATCAGTTTTTTCAGCCCTACGGGAGCTGTTTACAGTTGGGGAAATTTTTTAATAATACATCTCTCCTACCTGCATTCACACACACCCATTCACCCCCCAACCCCCTGCCCTTCCCCCCCCCCCCCATGTACATGTAGGTACATGACATGTAGGTATTCTAGATCAGTGTTTCTCAACATTTTATTGGTATGTACCCCTTGTAAAACCCTGTACTCACCAAGTACCCCCTAGCATAGTAAACATTATCACAAGTACCCCCTGACAAATATATATTTAATCTTAGTACATGGTAATTGGTACTAAACAATTTCCAAGCATTTACTATTGTTTTTTAATTAGCTAAAATACTAATTTGATGGTGTTTAAATAAGATTTATCATTTTCTAAAACTCTAAATTTGTTATTCTTGGTTAAGTATATCAAGCCCAAGTACCCCCTGGAACCATCAGAAGTACCCCCTGGGGTACGCGTACCACACGTTGAGAACCTAGGTTCTAGATCACTCACTAGGACTCATAAAAGATGAGGTGGACAAACAAAGTAGGGTAGAGCTATTTAATGCTTACTTTGTTTTACTCTTCACAAATTTTTTTTTTACATATTACAGATGCTGAAGGTTCTCAGTCATCTGATTATTAATATTAATCATATAACCCAAAAGGGAGTGCATGGAAGACTAAATTATTGAAACTGATAAGGTACCCAGCCTGGATGGCATCCATCCCTGGGCGTTAAGGGAAACCTTTAGTGAGAGGGATATGGAGGCTGACATATTTATTTCCTTTTAAAGGGAAGGTTCAGGGACTAGCTAAAAAAAATAAAAATCCATTTCCACTTACCTGGGGCTTCCTCCAGCCCGTGGCAGGCAGGAGGTGCCCTCGGCGCCGCTCCGCAGGCTCCCGGTGGTCTCCGGTGGCCGACCCGACCTGGCCAGGCCGGCGGCCAGGTCGGGCCTCTTCTGCGCTCCATGGTGCGTTCCACGCCGGCGCGCTGACGTCATCGGACGTCCTCCGGGCTGTACTGCGCAGGATCAGTAGTTCTGAGCCTGCGCAGTACAACCCGGAGGACGTCCAATGACGTCAGCGCGCCGGCGTGGAACGCACCATGGAGCGCAGAAGAGGCCCGACCTGGCCGCCGGCCTGGCCAGGTCGGGTCGGCCACCGGAGACCACCGGGAGCATGTGGAGCGGCGCCGAGGGCACCTCCTGCCTGCCACGGGCTGGAGGAAGCCCCAGGTAAGTGGAAATGGATTTTTATTTTTTTTAGCTAGTCCCTGAACCTTCCCTTTAAGTTTAGTTATTGATAAACGTGAATGAAAGGTAGGTGGGCACATTATAGGGGCGTTTGGTGGATATTATGTAATGGGGGTGGATCTATCCCAGCCCCTGGCTACTGATAGATGGATTTGTGGTGATATGTTAATGTATGCACTATAACTGGTCCTGCACCAAGTCCCTGATGAGTCCTGTAGGACGAAATATATAGAGCGGAGCTCGATTGATTGTGGATGCAGGACGCAGAAAACAACCCGGGACTTTTAATGCACAATGCACATGATTTTATCTCCAATGTGCAATTTTATGTTATTTTAAAGTTTAATAAACAGTATTATGCAAAGACGTTGGTAGTTGTAGATTTAAAGGATGAAGGCTACGCAGGAGGCTTGCCTGCTTAGGAATACTGCCACTTAACAAACAATGGGCTTGATTCACAAAGCCGTGCTAACTGTTTAGCACGCGAATCGCGGCAATTTGCGCGCGCAAAAGTCCACGATCGCGCAAATTGCGGCACTTTGCGCGCGCAAAAGTCCACGAACCGCACTTCACGTGCTAACTGTTTAGCACGCCCGTGCGAAACAGTTAGCACGGCTTTGTGAATCAAGCCCAATATCTGCTAGTCTGTGGTCGGTCAGCAAGTGAATCTGGTGAGCAGTTTATTTTGTTACAAGTGAGGGAATATCACATGTGAGTGCCGTTGTAGGTTCTCATATACGTGGAATCTTGGTGGTCGGGTGTTACTGCCTTGTAAGGACATACTACACCAAAAGTGTCTGTTTTTACTTTTTTGAGGAATGCTGATGAATTTTGAATGATCCCAGATTGAATATCGAATGATCCCAATTGTATTAGATACTGAGCTTGCTTTGCTGGTCTGTCATCGGTCAGCTATTATATCTGGTGAAAAGTAATTTTGTATGATAGTGTGTGATTCAGGAAGTCACATGAGGATCTGACTTGATAAACTAATTTGATTTGAAGTGTGGACATTGTTACAGTGGAGCGCCAAAACACCATATTGCACATCTCTTATTGCAGTGGCTGAAGGCGGTACTGCACCTCCCCTAATTGAGAGGCAGGGTATATAAGCCCTGCACTCTCACTGTTAGGATGCTGTTACATCCCTGGTCACAGCGATGGCATTCCACCGCCGTTTCCCCTTCCCTTTCCTAGATCTCCTTGTTTGCTCTTCCTTCCCTGCCTGTCTACCAGGATCCCTGCTTTTCTCCCTGTCAGTCTCTCTAGTCTGCCTGCCAGTCCTTCCCCTGCCTACACTGTCCTTCCCTGTATCCCTGCACTACTAATCAGTCTCCCAGCCTCATCTCTCCAGTCAACTGCAGCATCCCAGGGTTTCCGTCAACCTGTCAGTTCCCTTCGGGAACTTTCCAGTTACTTGCAGCCTCCTGGGGATTCCCGCAGCCTGCCAATTCCCCTTCGGGAACTCTCCAGTCACTTGCAGCATCTCGTGGATTCCTCCAGCTGCCAGCTTCCCTCCAGGGAGCACCTACAGCTAGTTACCGTCCTGAGGTTTCCTCCAGCCTGTCCATTCCTCTCCTTGGTTCCTAGCCTGTCAGCTTCCTTCCTCGAGGTTACTCTAGACTGTCAGTATCTCTGGGACGTACCCTGTCAATAAGTACCTTCCCGGAATCTGTTGCTGTTGGCTCCTTACCCAGAATTCTCCCTGCCTATCCACTGCCCTCCTGGGAGCTTCTCAGTCAGCTCCATTTCCCGGGTTTCCCCTGCCTGCCAGCTCCCCTCCTGGGAGCCCTTCAGTCAGTTTCCTTCCTGGGATCCCTAGAGGTTAGGTTTTCCTGTCCAATCATCCTGCCCAGGTCTTATAGCTCTACGGTCCGCACTGCTCGAGACCCCTCCTATCCCGTCAGGTACCTTCCGTTCTTCTCATCACTGGTGCGGTAGTCCTGGGGTTTGGGACCTTGCTAGCACCAGGCAGCAAAGTAGTCCGCCACCCACTAGGGGTGACGGACCATCATCCCTTGTGGGGTGCGCTGGTGAAGACCCGTGCTAGCTTAGATCCTATGCCCTAGAGCTACTCGCCCCTTGATACCAATGACAGGATCAACAGAACCCTAACGGTTCGCTAGAACCCTGACAAACATACTGCAGAAGGATCTTGATAGGTACCTGTATGGGCAAGATGTTGAAAAAGTAAACTCCTACATCTTGGTTTTGCCAATGGTCTAGCACTGTACAAAAGAAACAAGATACTGGTTAATGATTTTAATTGCAAAAATAATCATGTATACAGGCAGAGCAATGCAAGTTGGGCTTGAGCTGTACAGATCAAACAGGCAGGATAAAAAAAACTGCTGAACATCAAGAATAACATGTAATATAAGGTATAAACTGTTTTATGTTATAAGACCTAGTCGCAAATAATAAGCCGGAGGTGGTAATGTAATTGTGAGGCCTAAGTACAGTTTTAGGGTTAGTTCTCGCTTAGTAGGGGCCTCTGGGTCAGGAAAGAGATAGGAAGGAGAGAAGAGGGAAAGTAAAAAGAGGGAGAAGGAGAGAGTAGGAAAAAAGAAGGGAGATGGGGAAAAAGAGGGGATTTAACCACTTTAGCCCACGGGACGTAGCTCCTACGTCCAAATATGCATGCTGAACGTAGGAGCTACTTCCATGAAAAGTACGCTTACAGGAAGCAAAAGCATTTTTACATTTAAAATTAACTGTTTACCTCCCACACACCCAAAAATACCCAAATAAAATTTTTAATTAGAAAAAAAATTACAATAAAAAAAACAAATAGTTACCTAAGGGTCTGAACTTTTTTAATATGCATGTCAAGAGGTTATAATACTAATATTTTTTAAACTATAAGCTTGTACATAGTGATGGACGCAAAACTGAAAAAATTCACCTTTATTTTCAAATAAAATATTGACGCCATACAATGTGATAGGCATATAATTTAAATGGTGTAATAACCGGGACAAATGCAGTGTTCTCCCCAGGGCTCTTTAAGTGGGCGGGCCGCCCGGCTGCTTTGAGGTCCCGCCCGCCTACCTTGCTAAGGCTGATGATGTCACGCAGGCAGAGCGTTCTATTGCCTGCTATAAATAAGTGCTCAGCTCTCGCTATACACTGCAGGAGCGTGCCTGTGTGACCTGCTTGAGCAGTGATTGGCTGGGTGGATTGTAAGGGGCAGGGCTGGTTAACTGTCTGACACCGCTATACCGGAAAGCCTCTTCTATGCCTCGCTTTGCTGGCTGCTTGTGTCTGTTAGCTTGCAAGCAGCTCAGCTAGCGGAGGCAGCCGCTAGGTAAATACGGTACAAACAGCGCAGGGAAACTAGTCCTGTCACTTGAGGCTGGGAGAGCATGAAGCTGCAGACACTCTTTCCCCCCTCCCCCCAGCGATCGTATCCACACAGCGTCTCTCTCTCCTGTGTGCCCTGGCTGCATGAATCTTCAGCTCCAGATCCAGTGCACGGCAATGAGTTCTGACGCCCCGCCCCCTCTGTTTCCCGGCTGCTTCTCTATCTCTACAATACGAGCTCTGAAGCATGCAGTGCTGGTGAAGTTCAGAACTCTGCACATGAACTGATAATCACCCTTCCTCTGGTGTGAGCAGACCTCTGCTAATGCACTTCTTATCTGATATAGTGCAGAGTCTGCGGAGAGTACACGGAGCTTTCCAGGGTCTGGTAAACAAATAAACAATAAGCAATGTAGATTAGCTGACTTGCTGGGGATGGAGGCTGCTGCTGAATGCAGTCTCTCATCTGCCTGATTGCTTGGTTGCCCATAAGATGTAAGTGCCCATACATTACTTGATTGAAGCAACTGGCAGATTTAATATAAGTGATTTTATCTGCCAGAGGTCAGTTGTGAAAAGTTTGCCTAGGGCAGTAAAAATTACAAATCCAGCTCTGGCTGTACTAGTTGGGCAAAGTCTGTGAAAAGTTGCTGCTGCAAAAATAGGAAAAATGGAACATAGATCCAGTGTTGAGGGTATGTGCAGGTGGCTTGAAAGGACAGTGTGTGGCGGTGATTCTTGCAGAGTTCACATGTATGTAATTTCATATGGATGTTATTTGCTGTTGGGGTCCAGCAGTATTGCAGATAATTTACTATGATACTGACCCCTGTTTACTATCTGCAATACCGCTGGACCCCAGCAGCAAATAACCATATGAAAAACAAAAATCACCCCCTTTATGAAATGCAACAAACACCCCTGTATGAAACGTGAAATTACTCCCCCTTCCCCCCCCCCCATATTAAATGCAATAATCACCCCGTACGAAATGCAACTATAACACCCATGTTCAGTGTTCTCTCCAGGCTCTTTTAGACAGGTGCATCACCTAACTAAGTTTGGTGAGCAACCGGCTGTCATCAGCTCGCCTCCTCATCCTCTTCTTATGCTGTAGGTAGAGTTGCACCTGCCCCGCATTCCCCCTCGCACCCCACCCGGCTACTTTTTCATGCCACCCGGCTGGAAAAAAATCCTGGGGAGAACACTGAAATGGGCAAATAAAATAGGTGGGTTTTAATTATGGTAGCATGTATTATTTTAAAGCTATAATGGCCGAAAACTGACAAATAATGCATTTTTCCCATTTTTCTCTTAATATTCCTGTTAATACGCATTTAGAATAAAATATTTCTTAGCAAAATGTACCACCCAAAGAAAGCCTGATTGGTGGTGGAAAAAACAAGATATAGATTATTTAATTGTGATAATTAGTGATAAAGTTATTGGTGAATGAATGGGAGGTGAAAATTGCTCGGATGCATAAGGTGAAAAAGCACTAAAGGCTGAAGTGGCTAAGCAGAGAGAGGAGGGGTAGGAACAAGGGGCAGGGGTTCAGGAGAAAGATAAGAAAAAGAGTGTTGTCTTCAATAGTCTCAATTGCAACTATCGAGCCAATTTTGCTTTATATTCAGCTGAATCTTTGAAAAGGACCCAACAAGCCTAAGTTTTAATGTATTATTCAGCATGATCTCGAGAAGAGAGAATAATCTTCTCCATCTGGGCGATTCTATCCAACTAAGCCCGCCATTGAAGAATGGTGGGGGAGTCCGACTGTTTCCATAGAACAAGAATAGTTGCTCTGGCTACATTAACCAGGTGGACCAAGATTGTTTTCTTGTATGACTTAAAGGACTTACGAGGCCAAAATAGGGGAAAACAGTTAATTACCTGCACAGCCTTTTACGGCACGGAGGACGCCGTCCGCGCCCTCCGTGCCGATCCGCCGGGTCCCCCCGCTCGTTAGCCCCCCGGGCCGGGTCCCGACCCCTCGGCCCGTACGTAGCGTGGATCGGGGAGGTTGGCCCTAGAGCTGCGCAGCCGCACTCGCGGCTACGTGGACTGCGTAGCCGCGGGACTGCGTAGCCGCGGGCATAGCAAGCGGCCATTTTGGGAGACGCAGGGGAGCCCGACCCGGGCCGAGGAGTCTGAAGCCAATTAAATTAGTTAAGCAGTTAACTTGTACAGTTAACTTAAAGGGAACCAGAGATTAATGTTTCACACAAAATAAACATATCAGTCTTGTAGAGAATAAATGATAACCTGATAATTTTGCCGCTCTGGTGTGCGTTTTTGAGTGTTTTTTTATCCATTATTGCTGCAGGAAAAATCTGCAGGAATGGTCACCAGCTCATACCTGTTCTGCTTCCGGGTTATGAGCTGTTCTGGATGTGCTGTCTGGGCTCTATGAGACTATAGACAAGCAAGGCTGCTACTGCAGCCTTTCATCTGTGTGCATTCATTATTCTGGTATGCTGTGCAGCTGCCTGTAGGAAGTGTCTCTCATAGGAATTAAACTGCATAGATAATGATGATGACTGCATAGTGCACACAGATCACAGATGAAATACTACAGCAGCCACACTTGTTTATTGTTTCAGAGCTTCTTTCTCAGCAGAACAGCCCCTCCCATGTCATCAGAGCTCTGAGTATGCAAAGCAGGAAAGCTGAGCCAGGAGTGGGCGGGCTTGAAAACACTTCACAGAAGACTGACTCAGCTATAATGATTCCAGGTCAAACCTAGACTGAATGCTCAGTCTGGGACTCTTATCAGAACCGATAACAGGCAGATTGAGCAGAGAAGGATGAAACTAAAAACAGGGCAGATGTTTACTGTCATGTTCCCACTGATATATGTAATAAAATACATGAGGGTACTTTGTCTCTGGTTCTCTTTAAGCATTATCCCCCAAAATCCCTGGGGCAAAAATCTGCTATTACAGAATTTTGCTTCCTGGAAGAGGCATAGCTTTGCGCAGTAGCTCTGCCTCTGCTCCAGTCAATCTCCGCCTCTCCCTGCCCCTCTCAGTCTTCTTTCACTGAGGGGGTGGGGAGAGACGGAGATTGATTGGACTGGAGGCAGAGCTACTGCGCAAAGCCCTGCCTCTCCAGGCAGCAAAATCTATGACCTGAAAAGTTGTGTTATTTTGCCCTGGGATTTTGGGGGGATAAATACCTTGTTCTGCCACGGGAATGCAGCAAATCAGCTTTGATTTTAATGCTTAAGTTAACTGTACAAGAAAAAGGTAATTTAATTGGCTTCAGACTCTCTTTAACCACTTAAAGACCACAGGCTTAAATCCCCCTAGTGACCACTGACCAGGCCATTTTTTGCAATTCAGCACTGCACAGTTTTAATGGTTTATTGCTCGGTCATACAACTTACCACCCAAACGAATTTTACCTCCTTTACTTGTCACTAATACAGCTTTCTTTTGGTGCTATTTGATTGCTGCTGCGATTTTTAGTTTGTATTATATTCATCAAAAAAGACATACATTTTGTCAAAAAAATTATATTTTTAACTTTCTGTGGTAAAATGTCTCAAATAAAGTAACATTTCTATATAAGGTTTGTCCAAATTTATTGTGCTACATGTCTTTGATAAAAAAAAAATCCAATAAGTGTATAAGTAACCTACAGAGTATCGTACTGGAAAGATCTAAAGAGAAACATGTTAAGACTTTAAAAGAAATAGAAACAGTGAAGACCCAATATCAAAGTCTAGTTGAGAAAACACAATATGTGCAGACTCTCAAGAGAATAGACAAAAAATTAACAATCATTCAAGATGGAATCAAGGAACGGGAATCTCGTAAATTTCAGAGAGACAAAGAGGATTACGCCCTCAAAAGATACTTCTTGTGGCAAAGAGGTGGGGGACCTAGGATACCAAGGAAGGGAAAGGGTCACTGGACGACTGACACTGAATCAAGCGAAGAAGAGGTGATTAAAGGGAATTATAATCCCACACCTCCAGTGAATGGACCTGGATCTGAGAAACCACCCCACCCTTTAGGCATAGCACAAGGTGAGGGAGGGGTAAGAATAAAACAAAAAAGGAAAGGGAAGCAATTGACTTGGGACGACAAGAGACCCCCAAGGGACCCAAAACGGAAGAGACATTGAATTTGACTAGTGCTGGTCCTGAGCCCCTTGAGATCTTGAACCCCTCTGGAGAAACGCTACCGGAGGGCACTGACCCCCTTCAGAGAGTTCTCAATTTCGCTTTAATTACAAACTTTGATTTTGCACAATTCAAAATAGGTTTGTACAAGAGTATCAGAAGATTGAATATTAAATAACATTTCGCTAAGAGAGACTACCTCAGTTCCAAGCATAGAGATGTGGGGTGGTGCAGTGTTACGGTGGGCCCATTGGGCTTCAGTCCAAATATTTCCTGGGATGAACAGGACATGAGCAATCTGGAGATTCTGAGAGAGTTGGAGGAAAGTGCTGCTTCTGACAAAGCGAGGGAGGAACTCACTGGGTTGAATTCACAAGACTCTAGGGCCCCGTTCAAACCTTGCAAATCCATAGCCCCCTTTCCTGTTCAACCTGGCTCAAGCTTGGACATGTTTCAGAAAGTGGTCAAAAGAGATCTTAAGGCCAAATTGTACCCGGAAGCCCCTGCCAATATTACAGACAAAGAAAAACGAGCATTGAAATGGTTGCAATCGAGATTGAACCTGCATATCAAAAGGGCAGACAAGGGGGTACCATAGTTATCATGTCTGAAAAGCAATACCGAGATGAGGCCCTGAAACAATTACAGAACACAGATATTTATCAACCCCTGAAAGAAGACCCTACCAGCAAATACCTGAGTTCACTAAGGTCCCTTCTGAGAAGGGGAGTCGAGAAAGGCATTCTGTCATCAACAACAGCTAGTGCCCTTATCCCTTCGCATCCCATCAAACTCATTTGGTATCACATAGCCAAGGTCTACAAGTCCCGGACCAACCCTCCTGGTCGCCCCATTGTCTCTGGCATGGGATCGACCACAGAGCTACTCGCCAGGTACTTGGACCACATCCTGAGGCCCCTGTTGGATGAAATACCATCGCACTTATTGGACACAATGGAAGTCCTTAGGGGCCTGGAGGACCTCAACTGGTATATAGTGGATTCATTAGCTGCCATTGAAGCCTGTACAGTCGTATACCCCATGATTTGGGCATCGATGCAGTTAGATTCTTTTTAGACAAAACCGATAAAAATAAGGAATATAAAGATTTCATTTGCGAATGCCTTCACTTTTTTTTTTTCCCCACAATGCTTTTGTTTTTGACAGAAAATGGTTTTGGCAGGTCTCTGGTACTGCCATGGGCACAGCTGTCTCTTGTATCTAGCGTGGTGAGAAGAATTGTTTATACATTCAGATGCCAATCCTTATAAGGGGTATGTCAGGATGTGGTCCAGGTATGTGGATGATATCCTTGTCTGTGGATGATATCCAGTCTGAGGAGCTGGTCTCTAGTCTATTGGCCAGAGGATATAAGCCAGAGGATATAAGCCCCAAAATATTCAGATGGCATTTCAAAGAGCAAACGCCCAAGATAGGAAAGAACTTCTGAGACAACATGACGACAGAGTACAAGTACCCCCAACACAACAAAAAAATCCCATTTTCGTTCGGGTACTCAACCATAGCAGATCAAATTAAGAAAACAATTTTTAAAAATTGGGACATTCTCTTAAGGGACCCACTATTGAAACCTACTATTGAGCAATTATTGACCTATCATTTTGAAGGTCGCCAACAATAGGATCCTTGGTGAGCAGGAGTGAATTCAACTCCCAGAAGGGGAGTGACTGGTTACGCAAAGGTACACAGTGAGACAACCATAGGTGTGGACACTGCAGATGTTGTAAACAGATGGTCATTGGTACCCAATTTCAAGTTGGCCCACTACGACAGTACGTACGCACCCTGTTTACATGTCAAACTACATTTGCGGTGTACACACTGTGGTGCACTTGCGGGAGGTTTTACATTGGGGAAACAACTCGATCCATTAATTAACGTTTCAGGGAGCACTTCAACTCATTGAAATCAGGTAAAGGTTCACCTCGTGTGATTCAGCATATGTCGGAAGCCCATGGCAATGATCCAACCCCCCATCAAGAGAGGGAAATCGAGAAAGAATCCTAAAAAGGGAAGAAGCTATGCTAATTCTCCAGATGGATGCCATGGGACGACTTGGTCTAAATTAGACTATATGGACCTTTCTTGTTTCCTTTATCCTTGAATCAATGGTTGATCCCTCCGGGGGTTGCATTATGATCAGTTGAACTTTGAACATGTATAGTACCTAATGACCTTGTATGTGTTTCCAGTATGATGCACTAGTGTAGTTTTACTAGGTAACCGTATGGACGTATAATTAGTTATATATAAGGTATTTGCACTTTGCCTCATGCCTCCTTAGCCCTCTAGCAGGTGGATGGGGTTGAGTGAGATCGGAACTGCATAGTTATGCCTCCCAATCCCACCCATTTCCCCTCCCCTATTTTTAGTTCCTTGCTACCAACACGACAGATTCACTACTATTTTTTAGAATACGTTTTTGAATGTGTCGCCACTTTCACACTTTCTCACTTTTTCACACTTCACACTTTCTCGGTATTTCATGCATCAGGTATCACTTTCTTCCAAGGTCCACTTGGTCTTCTTCCCCCCCCCCTTTTTCCCTTTTCCTTTTCCCTTTTCCCCCACTCATCCCCACTTTTCTTCACATTTATACACCCTTTTTTCCACCTACACTGATGCCTAGATACCTAAGGCTGGTGTTAGCCTGTCGGACGCTAGATGCCAATATTTTGCATATTGTGTACGTTTTTACGTTACACGCACGTATTGTAATGCATATTAATGCAGCACAAGTTCCAATAGGCTTGCGCCTTTAATGTTACGTCATATGTATTGTTATTGGTGTGCCCTGGTGGCACGCATATGCGCTCCACACATGCACACACTCGTATAAGGAACTAGGGGTGTGTCAATTGAGCGGCATGTTGCCGCACGCAGGCCATCTGGATTTAAATACTGGAAGCTTGGTTCCTGACGTTTTCAGCCTCAGTGGAAGCGCTGAATAACGCAAAGCACCCTGCACCCACCGCCATCTTCTCTGCCTCTCTTCCTCCTTGGTATGTGCACCTGTGTTTGCATTTTGCTATATTTTTGTACTACTGAAGAAATTTTAGATTAAAGCACGTGTTTTATAGCAGTGCCAGCATTCCCCTCCTTCTGTTTTGTATAAAAGTTATCGCGTTTACAAATTATGGTGCAAAAAAGTGAATTTACGCAGTTTTAAGCAGCTCTGACTTTTCTGAGTACCTGTCATATTTCTTGAGGCGCTAGAATGCCAGGATAGTTTAAATAACCACCAAATGACCCCATTTTGGAAAGAAGACACCTCAAGGTATTCTGTGAGGTGCATGGTGAGTTCATAGATTTTATTTTTGTCACAAGTTAACAGAAAATTACACTTTGTGAGAAGAAAAAGTAAAAACAAGTGTTTCCATTTCTGCTAACTTGTGACAAAAAAAAAAAATCTACCAAGGAATCACCATGCCCTTCAGTGAATACCTTGGGGCGTCTACTTTTCAAAATTGGGTAACTTGTGGGGTACTTGTACTGCCCTGGCATTTTGAGGGTGGAGGGAGGCTAAATTGTGTGCACCCTTGTAAAGCCTAAAGGTGCTCATTGGGCTTTGGGCCCCTTTGCACAGCTTTTTTACACAAAATTGTCCATTTACAGAGATATTTTCCCACCCAGTATGGCGATACCACATGTGTGACACTTTTTTGCAGCCTAGCTGTGTAAAGGGGCCCAAAGTCCAATGAGTACCTTTAGGACAGGGATTTCAAACCAGTCCTTCGAGGGCCGAGGTCCTCACACATTTTTGACACAGCTCAAATTAATTGATGGGACTGAATCAGGAAAGGTGTGGTCCATCAGGTAGAACATGTTCCTCTCTTTCTCAGTCCATCCTAAACACTGGCATGGATCTGGCCCTCCAGGCCTGGAATTCAAACCACATGTGCTTTAGGATTTCACAGGGCATTTTTATGCATTTGGTTTCCAGACTACTTCTCATGGTGTAGGGCCCCTAAAATGCCAGGGCAGTATAGGAACCCCAAAAGTGACCCCATTTTGGAAAGAACACACCCCAAGGTATTCCGTGAGGCACATGGTGAGTTCATAGAAGATTTTATTTTTTCACCGCAAGTTAGCAGAAATTGTTTTTTTTTAGTCTTTTTCTCACAAAATGTAATTTTTCGCTAACTTGTGACAAAAAATAAAATCTTCTATGAACTCACCATGTGCCTCTTGAAATAGTTTGGGGTGTCTTCTTTCCGAAATGGGGCACCTTTGCATAGCTAGGCTGCAAAAAAGTGTCACACATGTGGTTTTGCCATACTCAGAAGTAGTATTATGTGTTTTGGGGTGTCTTTTCACATATATCCATGCTTGGTGGGAGAAATATCTCTGTAAATGACAATTTCTTTCGACTTATTACACAAAATTGTCCATTTACAGAGATATTTCTCTCACCCAGCATGGGTATGTGTGGAAAGACACCACAAAACACATTATACTACTTCTCCTGAGTACGGCAATACCACATATTACATAGTTACATAGTTATTTGGTTGAAAAAAGACATACGTCCATCGAGTGCAACCAGTATAAAGTACAACACCAGCCTGCTCCCTCACATATCCCTGTTGATCCAGAGGAAGGCGAAAAAAACCTTACAAGGCATGGTCCAATTAGCCCCTAAAGGGAAAAATTCCTTCCCGACTCCAGATGGCAATCAGATAAAATCCCTGGATCAACATCATTAGGCATTACCTAGTAATTGTAGCCATCGATGTCTTTCAATGCAAGGAAAGCATCTAAGCCCCCTTTAAATGCAGGTATAGAGTTTGCCATAACGACTTCCTGTGGCAATGCATTCCACATCTTAATCACTCTTACTGTAAAGAACCCTTTCCTAAATAAATGGCTAAAACGTTTTTCCTCCATGCGCAGATCATGTCCTCTAGTCCTTTGAGAAAGCCTAGGGACAAAAAGCTCATCCGCCAAGCTATTATATTGCCCTCTGATGTATTTATACATGTTAATTAGATCCCCTCTAAGGCGTCTTTTCTCTAGACTAAATAAACCCAGTTTATCTAACCTTTCTTGATAAGTGAGACCTTCCATCCCACGTATCAATTTTGTTGCTCGTCTCTGCACCTGCTCTAAAACTGCAATATCATTTTTGTAATGTGGTGCCCAGAACTGAATTTGCAAAAGGGCACAAAGTCCAATGAGCACTTTGTGAGAGAAACGAAAAAAAAAATGTTTTTCATAACTTGTGACAAAAACTAAAATCTAAACTCACCATGACCCTCAGCGAATACCTTGGGGTGTCTTCTTTCCAAACTGGGGTAATTTATGGGGTCTGTCCTGGCATTTTAGGGTCTCCGCTATCATTACATGTATGACCAGTATTAGGAATTTCTGTTATACTCCTTATATTGGGCATACAGGTAATGCACTTTTTTTCCATTCAGCCTCTGGGCTGAAAGGAAAAATGAACGGCAAAGATTCCTTCATTCGCATCAATCAATGTGGATGAAAAAATATCTGCCCAAAAAATGTGAAAAAAAAGAGGGGAAAGGCGTCTGCCAGGACATAGGAGCTCCGCCTAAACGTCCAAACCCACTTGGCTCGTATGCCCTGGCCAACTCGATTTCTCCATTCACATTGATCGATGTGGATGAAGAAACCGTTGCCAGTTTTGATACAAAGTGCAGTGTTCTCCCCAGAAATATTTTCCAGCCGGGTGGCATGAAAAAGTAGCCGGGTGGGGAAGTAAGGTTACGCAGGGTGCTGCTGGGTCAGAAAGTAAGGAAACGCTGAAAGGAGAGTGAGGGTCATACTGGCTGGGGAATCGCACTGGCTGGGGAGAGGTCAGCATCACACTGAGTGCTACTGGGTGGGACGATAACTTGTTCAAGAAACAAAAATCGCATTGCGAATACTCACAAAATGCTGTATGCAGTGCATTTCTGATTTTCATACAAATCGCAACTGCAGTGTGAATGCCACCATAGGGCAGCTTTGTCATAGCGATTCTCTGTTCGCTGGCGTTCAGCAAAGCTCTAAGGATTCCCTGAAAAGCACCTGTGTGAATGGGGCCTTAGTGCCATAGCCCCATCATCACATATATGACCTGACACCATTCACCATCCCTGCATGCAATGTATGTTACTCCTGCTGCTGCACACACTAGTTGCAGAGGAGTGCTGACTTAAAGCTGATCACACGGGCAGGCGATATGAGTGGTGAGAACTCCAGCGAAGACTTTGCAAAAGCCATGCTAGTTTAAAGGGGAACTGAAGTGAGAAGAATATGGAGGCTGCTATATTTATTTCCTTTTAAACAATACACATTGCATGGCAGCCCTGCTGATCTACTTGGCTGCAGTAGTGTCTCAATCAGACAAGAAACAGGCATGCAGTAATCTTGTCAGATCTGACAACGTCAGAAACACCTGATCTGCTGCATGCTTGTTCAGGGCCATGGCTAAAAGTATTATAGGCAAAGGCTCAGCGAGGCTGTCGGGTAAATAAAGATGGCAGCCTCCTTATACCTCTCACTACAGTTGTTCTGTACAGCACAGTGATTTGTGAACATACAAGTAGTCTGTCTGAACTCAATGCATGTATGTCTTTGTCAACCTAAATAACTAACTGCTGAGACAAAAAAAAAGGCTAAACTTGATGTAAAATGCTGAACTAAACTTTTTGCCATTGCCCATACTGAAAGCTAGATATCACAGTGATGGAACTGAACTGAACAATTTGGGGTTAATAGCTAGCAAACCAAGTGTCAGCTTGTGATAAAGTGCAGAGACACAGGAGGCAGAATGAAAGCTGCCTTTTACAGCCTCTGTAAACCACTTATCTCTCTCACCGAATGCTCCAGAATAAAGAAACATGTTGATATGTTAATGTGCCACACTTCTTTGAGGTCTCTGACATTCTTGTGACCTGAAGGACCTGGGGAAGGGGGCATTGTACATGCTGCTCTGACGGAGAGGAAGAGAAGAGCGTCTGTAGTAGCCAGCGGGAGTGACTCACCAAAAGATAACAAATCAAACCGCACATTCTTTTCAGTGCGGACTCCAGCTGAAAGTTCCCGCGGTCTGCCTGTTCCTCTCTCTGCTATGAGATTTCCCCGCCCTTCTACGCTGCTGATAGGAAGGAAGGAGCTGAGGAGGAGGGCGGAGATGGTGTCTCTGCTTGCGTTCCAAGCTGTCATGTCTATCGTGCGGAGGAAAGAATTAATGATGCAGAAAGCGGCCAATCACAGCAGCCGGGCGGGGACAGAGATCTGGTGGGCGCTCCGCCCGGGTAATAGGCTCTGGGGAGAACACTGAAAGTGCTTGCCAAAGCATAGGAACTCCAACACCGCCCCTCAGCTCATATGCCTCGGCAAACGTATCTTTTACTGCAGAAGGAGAAATCTCGTCCTGCAGTGCTGCATGCACCGACGTGTGTAATATGACAGACACACTTCTGTCAGGATGCACCATCAGTGCTGCAGCTGGTTGGTCTGATGTCTGGTTTCACACTGCATATTAGCGTATCCGGGCGCGCCCACCGCACCGCCAAAATCAGACCTTCAGGGAATACCACTAGAGTACATGGTATTCCCTGTCTAGCATTCAGCCTAGTAATAAAAGAAAACATCCCTCTTGTCCCCATTATTTTACCGTGAGCAGGTCTTCATTACACAAGGCAGGCCTCTTCCTCCGTGCAAGTCGGGTAGTGCTGAGCCGTTGGGGGAAGCCCAAGGTACTAGGTCGCATGGTGCCACAGCAGCGAATTATGACTATCTTTAAATGCTGATAGAGGACCACACTTGTGTAGTAGTTGTCCACGTGTAAATGGTACTCCTTCTGGAATAAGGGTGACACCAAGTCCCAGGCAATCTTGCCACTGCTCCCCAGGTAGTCAGGGCATCCGACCGGCTCCAGTTTTGAGTCTTTTCCCTCATAGACCCTAAAACCATAAGTATAGCCTGTGGGCCTTTCACAGAGCTTATACAGCTTGACCCCATACTGGGCGCGCTTTCTTGGGATGTACTGTTTGATGCTAAGGCGCCCAGTAAAATGTACTAGGGACTCCTCTACGCAAATGTTCTGTTGAGGGGTATACACATCTGGAAATCTGGATGACAAGAGGTCTATGAGGGGCCGAATTTTGTGGAGCCGTTCATAAGCAGGGTTGCCTCTTGTACGACAGGTTGTGCATGAAGCACAGGTTGACCTCAAATCGTGCCCTGGAAATGGCAACAGAGTACTTGGGCATGTGATGTATTGGGTGCATAGACCAATAGGACCACAATGGACATCGCAACAAAATTGGACAAGCACCAACGATCAAGAAAATAAACCATAAAGGCAAGCTAGTGCATAAACAATAAACTGGTAGTGTGCAGAAAGGCCAATATGTAATGATATCAAACCAACAATAAGCAAGAACTGGCCCTACAAAAACCGCACCACAAAATATATCACAATAGAAAAAGCCTTCATTAAATCCATATAAAACCATAAAAGCAATGGCACAAGGAATATTTGCAGCCCCAATACAATGGTAATATTACAGAGTCAGCATAAGACCATGTGAACCAATATTAATAAATAAATGCTCAACTCAACAACACTGGTAAGGCAAGGTGATGAGAGTGGAGTGATTACTTCACAAGTAGTCAAGGTAAACACCAAGTGCTGAATAGTAGTGTGTAGAAAGAGGGTAAGACGTGCCAGATAGAAAAGACCCCAAGAGAATGGGGAACAATAAAGTGACTGCTGTATGCAGATCAGTGAGAGGCAGCACGATCCCTGGTGCAAGGGAAAGAAGTGTGGAAAAAGTGAGGAGTGGTGAAAAGCAAGGAGGCTTACCAGCGGTGGGAGTAAGTGGGCAGCAGCGTGCCAAACCGTCGCGATTTGCCGCACAGAGCGGCTTCTTTGGGGCATGTAAACACCTGGCCATTCACCCCTTGAATAATGCACACAGCGTATGGCGTAACGTATGCGGCGAACAGGGGGCGGAGTTGAGAGGGAATGAATTGTGTGTGGCCACACACAGGGACTGGTCACCACGTGCGCAATGACGTGGATGCCCATCCCCTCCTTCAAGAACGCCCCCGTCAGCCGCAGCCATGTTGGATAAGGGCAGATGCGGGCAAGATTAAAAAAAACATATATGAACATATTGCTGAATAGCAAAAAAAGGAAATAAATAATGGCAGATGGAGAGACTATATGATAAGAGGGAAATAGATACAACTCCAAAAGGGAGTGATGTAAAAATATATGAAAATAACACAATATATTCAAAAAGGCTACAAAAGGGGAAGCAGGATGATACGAGGCATGGAATACTAGTCACACCCACTGGGTGTCAGGAGACATGATATCCAAAAGTGAATGAATAAATAAGAGAATGTACAGGAGAATCACATATCAATAAACATCAATATCAAAAAAGTAGTTCATAGTATTAAAAGCATACACCATGAGTATATTCATACACAAAAAAAGGAGGTAACCCAATGGCGACGATGATGATAATTGATAATACAACAAACAACATTTAATCAATGTAAGAGACAGCAGCGAATCTTCATAAATATGCAGAGTCCTCATTCAGAGCCAAGCCAAAATCAGCGACAAAAAACGATATTCATATTCCAAAGAGGCTAGTAAAAGGAAAAAAGGGTGAAAAAAAACCAATAATAATTCTATAATAAGAATAAAATGGAACAGAACAACATTACTCTGAATGGGTGGTACTACAAAACCAGCGGTCACTCACCAACACCAACCGGGGACAAAGTCGTATAAAAATATGTTATAAAAAGAGATGAGAAAAATAATTTTTTCGTATAGATGAGAAAAAATAAGAAAGATAAAGTCAAATCTGATGACAAACTGTGGTATCCAGTAAAAGGTGCTCTAGCAAATTACACACCGTGATACACTAGTGTAAAATACACAGCCCCCTGGTGGTCAAACTCACCAATGACCACAGGAGCTTTAAAAAATAAAATGTACTAGATAGTGAGCATGCAGAACACCTATGCAAGGGGTGAAGAAAAAGAAGGGCCCCACCATACTTACTAAGGTGGAGTCCTAAAGTCCAGTCGAGGGTACCTACTCACTATGTAACCCTCAGAATAATGCAAGGAAAGAAACTGAAAATTCAGTGTAAATAAACGAGGAATGAGAACTCCTCATTCAAATCTACCGGCGTCAAGGTTCCTAAATCGAAAATCCAACGAGTTTCTTGTATCAAAATTATCTGAGTGATGTCTCCACCCCTAGATGAAAGATACACTTTAGATGACCGGCAAACCTTCCAACCACGAGTGCTCCCCCCATGGACCCGTAAGGCATGTTCTGCCACCGGGGTTAATTGCTTACCGTCAGCATGATCTCGTGCAGCCAATCGGATGGTAGACAGGTTTTTTTGGATTCTGCTCTTAAGCATATTCTTAGTCTGTCCCACATATCGCTTATTGCAAGGACACCACAACAGATATATCACTCCCTCTGATTGGCAGTTGATGTAATCTTTAAGCTTGTGTACATGATGTGTTTTTTCACTGACGATTTCTTTAGTTGGAATCATTAATTCACATACAGTGGAGGAAATAATTATTTGACCCCTCACTGATTTTGTAAGTTTGTCCAATGACAAAGAAATGAAAAGTCTCAGAACAGTATCATTTCAATGGTAGGTTTATTTTAACAGTGGCAGATAGCACATCAAAAGGAAAATCGAAAAAATAACCTTAAATAAAAGATAGCAACTGATTTGCATTTCATTGAGTGAAATAAGTTTTTGAACCCCTACCAACCATTAAGAGTTCTGGCTCCCACAGAGTGGTTAGACACTTCTACTCAATTAGTCACCCTCATTAAGGACACCTGTCTTAACTAGTCACCTGTATAAAAGACACCTGTCCACAGAATCAATCAATCAAGCAGACTCCAAACTCTCCAACATGGGAAAGACTAAAGAGCTGTCCAAGGATGTCAGAGACAAAATTGTAGACCTGCACAAGGCTGGAATGTGCTACAAAACCATTAGCAAGAAGCTGGGAGAGAAGGTGACAACTGTTGGTGCGATTGTTCGAAAATGGAAGGAGCACATTATGACCATCAATCGACCTCGCTCTGGGGCTCCACGCAAGATCTCACCTCGTGGGGTGTCAATGGTTCTGAGAAAGGTGAAAAAGCATACTAGAACTACACAGGAGGAGTAAGTGAATGACCTCAAATTAGCAGGGACCACAGTCACCAAGAAAACCATTGGAAACACATTACACCGCAATGGATTAAAATCCTGCAGGGCTCGCAAGGTCCCCCTGCTCAAGAAGGCACATGTGCAGGCCCGTCTGAAGTTTGCCAATGAACACCTGAATGATTCTGTGAGTGACTGGGAGAAGGTGCTGTGGTCTGATGAGACCAAAATAGAGCTCTTTGGCATTAACTCAACACGCTGAGTTTGGAGGAAGAAAAATGCTGCCTATGACCCCCAAAACACCGTTCCCACCATCAAGCATGGGGGTGGAAACATTTTGCTTTGGGGGGTGTTTTTCTGCTATGGGCACAGGACAACTTAATCGCATTAACGGGAAAATGGACGGAGCCATGTATCGTGAAATCCTGAACGACAACCTCCTTCCCTCTGCCAGGGAGCTGAAAATGGGTCGTGGATGGGTGTTCCAGCACAACAATGACCCAAAACATACAGCAAAGGCAACAAAGGAGTGGCTCAAGAAGAAGCACATTAAGGTCATGGAGTGGCCTAGTCAGTCTCCGGACCTTAATCCAATAGAAAACCTATGGAGGGAGCTCAAGCTCAGAGTTGCACAGAGACAGCCTCGAAACCTTAGGGATTTAGAGATGATCTGCAAAGAGGAGTGGACCAACATTCCTCCTAAAATGTGTGCAAACTTGGTCATCAATTACAAGAAACGTTTGACCTCTGTGCTTGCAAACAAGGGTTTTTCCACTAAGTATTAAGTCTTTTATTGTTAGAGGGTTCAAAAACTTATTTCACTCAATGAAATGCAAATCAGTTGCTATCTTTTATTTGAGGTTATTTTTTCGATTTTCCTTTTGATGTGCTATCTGCCACTGTTAAAATAAACCTACCATTGAAATGATACTGTTCTGAGACTTTATATTTCATTGTCATTGGACAAACTTACAAAATCAGTGAGGGGTCAAATAATTATTTCCTCCACTGTATGTTGCATCTCCCACATGGAAAACTACCACAAACCACTGGCTTCCTTCTTTTTTTGCGTTGAAAATGACTCCTGCAGAGTCGATCCTACAAGTTCATTGCTCTCTTGGCTGTAATTGAAGGTCTTGCCGGGAGATACCTATTAACAATAGAGTCAGTTTGTAAAATAGGCCAATGTTTAGTGACAATATTAAGTTCCAACTGCTGTTGTAAGGTGTGCAGAACCTTACCAGATAATTTTGTTTTTTCCGTGTTGAATACAATAACTTCTCCCTGTTGGTATGGGTAGCCCGTGAGTAGGCCTGCTCAATAATACATTTTGGATAACCACGATTCCTAAATCTTTCTTTCAACAGGGCAGATTGTGCCTGAAAATCAGCCTCATTGGAACAATTCCTCTTCAATCTCAAAAATTGGCCCACTGGTATATTGCTTCTCAAACTTTTAGTGTGAAACGATTCATAATGCAAAAGGCTGTTAACTGCTGTTTCCTTGCGGAAAAGAGTGGTCTCAATATGTCCCGCATCTGAAAAATAAAGATGTAAATCAAGGAAGTTCAATGACTCAGAAGAAACCAGAGAGGTAAGTACAATATTGAAATAATTTTTTCCCAAATCCTCAATTAATTGGGTAGCTAGAGTCTCAGGACCATCCCAAAGGAGTAAGATATTGTCAATAAAACGAAACCACCCCAAGATGTGGGGGTGATAGTTTTCAAAATTGGGCCCCCAGACCACCTCACGTTCCCACCAGCCCAAATAATAAATTGGCCACTGATGGAGCACATTTGGCTCCCATTGAGATGCCATGAACTTGTAGAAAGAACCTACCATCAAAGGTGAAATAATTGTGTTTCAACACATGATCCAGGAGTGTCAAAAGGAAGTCGTTGAATTCGGATCTGGCGATCGTAGTTGAAGCTAAAAAAAATATCGGACCGCCTCCAGTGCAGTGTTACGCCATACGCTGTGCACATTATTTAAGGGGTGGATGGCCGGGTGATCACATGCCCGGAAGAAGCCGCTCTGTGCGGCGAATCGCGACTTTTTGGCACGCTGCTGCCCGCTCACTCCCACCGCTGGTAAGCCTCCTTGCTTTTCACCGCTCCTCACTTTTTCCATACTTCTTTCCCTTGCACCGATCGTGTTGCCTCTCACTGATCTGCTTACAGCAGTCACTTTATTGTTCCCCATCCTCTTGGGGTCTTTTCTATCTGGCACGTCTTAACCTCTTTCTACACAATACTATTCAGCACTTTTGTTTACCTTGACTACTTGTCAGGTAATCACTCCACTCTCATCACCTTGCCTTACCAGTGTTGTTGAGTTGAGCATTTATTTATTAATATTGGTTCACATGGTCTTATGCTGACTCTGTAATATAACCATTGTATTGGTTCTGCAAATATTCCTTGTGCCATTGTTTTTATGGTTTTATTGATTTATATGGATTTAATGAAGGCTTTTTCTATTGTGATATATTTTGTGGTGCGGTTTTTGTAGGGCCAATAGGACCACAATACATTTTTTTTGTTAGACCCATGTTGAGGACAAGGCCCCCAAAAATGTAAATTCGAAAACTTGGACTGGGATTTCACTGGAAAGGCTGGGCATGTTAGCTCCCAGGATTGGCGGTTATGTACTGTGTGGAAAAGCGGTTGGTCTCTGTAACAACTAAGTCGTAGAGATCCTCAGTGAAGAACAGATCAAAAAACTCTCAAGGGTCGATCCTAAATGATCTGTCTCCACCTGGACTCTAAACTGGGCGGTGAAAGGGGGCATTATGGGTGCGGTGGAATCAGGGGATTTCCAATCAGGGTTTGCCAGCACCTCTGGGAGTCTAGGGGTACTATGGGCCCGTACACTTTATAGAGAATTGATGTGTGCATCAAACCAAGTAACACCTGACAAATCTGGCTTTGCAAATTTGGCCTAATTGGCTATTCACGAGACATAGCTTGCCAAAGTTTGCAGGGTTAAAACCAATACCGCAAAGCGGTTTCCCTGCGGGAATTAGTTCATGCTACATTAGCACTATACAGGAGCGCCACGGGGAGGCTTCCCAATGCCCCCATACAACTGGGGTGCCACGGGGCCCCAAGCGCTCTCACTGCCTGGAAACCACAGCGGCATCCCGGAGGGCGAGGCTGGAAGGTGCAGGCGACCCCCCAAAGCATGGCCAGCGCCGGGAAGAGCCGCCTGCACCTTCCTCCCAAAATTTAAAAACAGGCACTTACCTTAACGTCCATTGCGTTCTGCTACATAAGCACGACTTGGGAGCGAACACATGAGAAAGGAGTGTAGCATGGGCCACTCCAAGTTTTGGAGCTCAGAGCTGGCTTACACAACTATGGGCCCGTGTTTCTGGTGGCTGCGATGGGGTGTTACTGCACGTGCCACCGTACCATCTTGAACTGCCACGCTGGTGCACGCCACTTCACCAGGAATACAGCGGTGCTGGTACCAGTCCAGAATGTGCTTCACTGGTGGTGTATGCCTCACCATGAAAACCTGTATCAGTGCTAGCAACACTCTACTGCCCTTAAAGAGTGATCCTGCGGTCCAATGATATGGGGTCGGGTACGCCTGGCCCTAGCAGGGACCCCAACCTCGTCGCCGTCTCCGCTATCGGTCAGAGAGACGCTGCTGTCTACAAGTTTGTATTCTGACCAGGATGAGTTGTCGGATAAGGCGTCCCAATTGCTCTCATCCGACTGGGTCAGAATCCTGTAGGCCTCTTTAGTGGAATACCGCTTTCTTGCCATGTTGGACTGACTAAATTTAGGCGGTATTCCTCTGAGACTACCCAGGAAAAAGTGCACACCTACCTAGCAAAAAGGAGTGCTTATAACGTACAAAAGCTATGATCGCTCAGTTTTCATAAAAAAAAAATCAAAACTGATCTTTATAGTGCCGCAGCTATTGTATTGTGTTTTGCAGTGATTAGAAAAAAAAAAAATTGGCACTGGTAGGGCAGGCTGAACACAAGTGCGGGCGAATGATTAGGCCTGATCGGGCCAACACTGTGTTTTTAGTGGAGTCTACGTTATGGTGACCCATAATGTACTGATATAGATCTGACTGCAATCACTACTGATCATTTATAGAGATGGCCCGAACCTCCGATTTTTGGTTCGCGAACTGGGTTAGTGAACCTCCCGCGAAAGTTCGGTTTGCGCGAACTCTCGCGAACCGCAATAGGCTTCAATGGGGAGGGGAACTTTGAAAACTAGAAAAAATTATGCTTGGCCACAAAAGTGATGGAAAAGATGTTTCTAGGGGTCTAACATCTGAGTTTTTGCATAGATGAGTGGGATAGATGCCAAAAGTCCCAGGGAAAAATCTGGATTTGACGCAAAGCAGCGTTTTAAGGGCAGAAATCACATTGGGCTTGATTCACTAACCGGCACTAAGGCGGTTAGTGAGCCTTATCACTTAGTGGGCGCAAACTACTGCACTAAGTAGTTTGCGCCCACACATCAGTCTTAGTACCGCTCACTGCGCGCGCAGCGCAGGTGCGCCTATATTAGTGCGCGGTGCGACGATAACGTCGCACCCGCTGCCCCTTGATGACGGCGCATCGGGTACCCCTGAAATGGCACATTAATGCGCAGCTTCGGGGGCAGCCGATGCGCTGTTATCGTCGCACCAGGTGCGTCGTTGAAGGGACAGCAGTTGCAACGTTATCGTCGCACCGCCCACTAATATAGGTGCACCCGCGCTGTGGGCGCAGTGAGCGGGGTTGCGCGTGAAGTAGCTTTGCGCGCACTAGGGGCAAAAAATGGCTTTTCACACCAGCGCTAACACTTAGCGCCGGTTACTGAATCAAGCCCATTGAATGCTAAATTGCAGGCCTAAAGTGCTTTAAAACATCTTGCATGTGTATACATCAATCAGGGAATGTAATTAGAGTACTGCTTCACACTGACACACCAAACTCACTGTGTAACGCACCGCAAACAGCTGTTTGCGTAGTGACACCTTGCTGGACTGGTGCGCACCATGACGAGAGTGCAGGCCGTGGCGGTTTTCAAGCCCTTATGGTCGCCGGGCTGTGGTAGCTCAATGATAGAACAACAGTGACTGCCCAGCTGATCAAATTTAATCCGTCCGCAATGAAGCAACAACCTTATTATCTTTGGTGTGCCACCCCCCGAGACACTCATATAGCCGGCGGTCATTGCTTCATTGTGATACGCAAGCCCCTTCACCGCGGCAAGGTAATGATCACGAAGGGGAATGGGCACATGTACATGCCTTTTTGTTTTGTTGTTACAGCTGCAGTGCAGCCAGAAAAATTAGGCAGGCATGTACACGCACCAGAAAAATTAGTATAGCGGCCGCTGCTAGCACAGTCCTGGGCCCTGTTGGTGGTGGCGGAGAAGGCAAGCGGCCTGCAGGCAGAGATGCTGTGTGGGGAGCGACTTAGTCTTGGGGCAGGCAGCCAGTCACATGGCGTGCAGGCAGAGATGCTGTGTGTGGGGACTGACTTAGTCTTCGAGCGGGCAGTGGCCCTCCGGGATCCATGCCTCATTAATTTTGATAAAGGTCAGGTGTTGAACACTTTTGTGACTTAGGCGACTTCTCTTCTCAGTGACAATGCCTCCAGCTGCGCTGAAGGTCCTTTCTGACAGGACGCTTGAGGCAGGGCAAGACAGAAGTTGGATGGAAAATTGGGACAGCTCTGGCCACAGGTCAAGCCTGCGCACCCAGTAGTCCAAGGGTTCATCACTGCTCACAGTGTCTACATCCCCACTTAAGGCCAGGTAGTTGGCTACCTGCCGGTCCAGGCGTTGGTGGAGGGTGGATCCGGAAGCGCTAAGAGGAGGCGTAGTGGGATGTGGGTGTCAAAAACACCCTCTAGTGAAAAGATACAGGAGACAAAAGTGGGAGCCCAATGGTGTAGTATGTCAGAAACAATGGAACTCCACAGCGCTAGGAAGCATCAAGGTATCTGCAGTTCCACCACAGTGTAAACATTCAGAGAGTGACCATCACCGAGAAAAATTCATCAAAAGGTCACTCACTGTCCTCAAAATACCATAGTTTAATAAAATTCAAGGTACATAGGACATATACAATAGCTTACTTTAAGGGTCCTTTTGACAGGGACCCTTGGTAAAAACAAGCATGTAGTGTATACCAATACACAGTTTAAAAGGTCTCACGGAATCAATAATATTGCCCAGTCTCCAGTTCCGACCGGTTTCGGCTTTCCGCCGTCGTCAGGGAACGCTGGAGACTGAGCTACTGGGCAGAATATATAAAGAGTTACCTTAATAGATGGTGTATCGAGCCATTACAAACGTAATCACCGGTGAGCGTGATTCTCCGGTAGGCTCATTCTCTGACGCCGCGCAAGAAGGCGTAATAACAGCCTGCCTCCTGCAGCCAATCATGGAGGCGGCTGTTATTACGCCTTCTTGCGCGGCGTCATGCTAATGCGCTGGCCCGCTCTGTCCAATAGGAACGCACTGTGGGATTCCCTGGTGACGTACTTGCATCCCAGGCTCCCGTGCGCTGCACACGTGATGTTTTCTGACCTATCAGAGAATGAGCCTACCGGAGAATCACGCTCACCGGTGATTACGTTTGTAACGGCTCGATACACCATCTATTAAGGTAACTCTTTATATATTCTGCCCAGTAGCTCAGTCTCCAGCGTTCCCTGACGACGGCGGAAAGCCGAAACCGGTCGGAACTGGAGACTGGGCAATATTATTGATTCCGTGAGACCTTTTAAACTGTGTATTGGTATACACTACATGCTTGTTTTTACCAAGGGTCCCTGTCAAAAGGACCCTTAAAGTAAGCTATTGTATATGTCCTATGTACCTTGAATTTTATTAAACTATGGTATTTTGATGACAGTGAGTGACCTTTTGATGAATTTTTCTCGGTGATGGTCACTCTCTGAATGTTTACACTGTGGTGGAACTGCAGATACCTTGATGCTTCCTAGCGCTGTGGAGTTTTTTGCTTAGACTTTGTGACACCTACTGTGGATGTGGTTTCCTCCTGAGCAGCTGGCGAAGGATACTTTTATTTGGAGCAGCGCCTGTATTTCCATTTTAGAAACAATGGAACGTAATAAAAGACACTACTCACAAAGGTGGTTTGCAGGGGGGCAACCGACCACAGGAAGCAGGTGGAGACAACAAACCCGACTCCACTCGGGGTGGTCCCTAGGGACCTGGATGCGATCGCTCTCCTTGGTAAAAGAAAGGGGACAGATATCTGCCGTGGTCAAAGCCACGTGTGGTCTGTACCCACCCCTCAGACGGGTGAGGTAAGGGGTTATGATTGCACAATAAGGGTATAAGAGGCGCCCTGGTGTAATAAAAGCATCTAAAAGCAGTTTAAAAACGGCCTGTGCTACTAATAAAAACCTTTGTAAAATACAAATATTTTTTCGTCACTGAGGTAAGCTACCTCAAATTTATTTTCCGTTTTTAAACTGCTTTTAGATGCTTTTATTACACCAGGGCGCCTCTTATACCCTTATTGTGCTAAGACGAGGCGTTTGACTAAAGAATGTCCGCATGTCCGACATCACCATGAGCTGTCCTTGCCTGCGTAGACATGGGAGGAGGATTACTGGCAGTGGTACCTTTATTGCGTTGTGCTGTGACATCACCCTTAAACGCATTGTAAAGCATACTTGCCGGCTTGTTCTGCATGTGCTGCATCCTTTCTGCCTTCTGGTGAGTTGGTAACATGTCCGCCACTTTGTGCCTATACCGAGGGTCTAGTAGCGCGGCCACCCAGTACAGCTCATTCCCCTTGAGTTTTTTTTATACGGGGGTCCCTCAACAGGCTGGACAGCATGAAAGAAGCCATCTGCACAAAGTTGGATCCAGACGTACTCTCCATCTCCTCTTGCTCTTCCTCAGGTAAGTCCTCCTCCCTCCCCCCAGCCACGAACAATACAACGGGAACGTCGAGCAGCACAAGCCCCCTGCGACGCCTGCTGCGGTTGTTCTTCTGCTGCCACCACCTCCTCCTCCAAAGAAACACCTTCCTCATCATTCAAGTCTGATTCCTCTTCCCCACATGACTCTTCCTCCTCCCCCCCCCCCCCCTCTGTGCTGCCGCAGGTGTTGAGGAAACATCATATTCTGATGAAAATTGCTCCCACAACTGTTCCTGCCATAACGGTTCCTCTTCACGCTCCTCCACAGCTTGATCCACCACTCTACGCACGGCACGCTCCAGGAAGTAAGCGTACGGGATTAAGTCGCTGATGGTGCCTTCACTGCGACTCACCTGGTTGGTCACCTCCTCAAACGGCCGCATGAGCCTGCATGCATTTCGCATCAGTGTCCAGTTGTTAAGCCACAACATCCCCATCTCCCCAGATTGTGTCCTTCTACTGCAATTGTACAGGTACTGTGTGACGGCTTTATCCTGTTCTAGCAGGTGAGAGAACATGACCAAGGTCAAATTCCAGCGAGTCAGACTATCACATATCAAGTGTCTCACTGGCAAGTTGTTTCCCCGCTGAATGTCCGCAAAGCGTGCCATGGCTGTGTAAGACTGCCTGAAATGCCCACACAACTTCCTGGCCTGCTTCAGGACGTCCTCTAAGCCTGGGTACTTTGACACAAATCTTTGAATGACTAGATTGAGCACATGTGCCATGCAGGGTACATGTGTCAGCTTTCCCAAATTCAAAGCGGAAAGGAGATTGCTGCCGTTGTCACACACCAAGTTGCCCATCTCCAGCTGGTCCGGGATCAGCCACTGATCCACCTGTTTGTTAAGAGCAGGAGAGGAGATCGCAACACCAGTAGAGTTGAACTGCCACTTAGCCAAGGATGAGGAGGAGGATGACAGCGAAGAGGATGTAGCAGGAGGAGAGGAGGTGGCAGGAGCCCCGCCTGCAAGCCGTGGAGGTGTCACAACCAGTTGGTCCACTGCACAGCCACGTATTCCCTGCTTGCCATCGGTCATCAGGTTGACCCAATGGGCTGTGTAAATAATGTAGCATCCCTGACCGTGCTTGGCAGACCAGGCATCCGTGGTCAGGTGGACCCTTGACCCAACGCTGTGTGCCAGAGATGACACCACTTGCCTCTCCACTTCACGGTACAGTTTGGGTATCGCCTTTTTAGAGAAATAATTGCGGCCTGGCATCTTCCGCTGCTGTGTCCCAATGGCCACAAATTTACGGAAGGCCTTAGAGTCCACCAGCTGGTACGGTAACTGCTGGCGAGCTAATAGTTCTGCCACGCCAGCTGTCAGACACCGGGCAAGGGGGTGACTGGCAGAAATTGGCTTCTTCTGCTCAAGGATTTCCTTCACGGACACCTGGCTGCTGTGGACAGAGGAGCAGGAACCGCTCAAGGGCAGAGGCAGAGTGGAGGAGGGTGGCTGTGAAGGCGCAAGGGAGAAAGTGGCTGAAGATGCTGCACCTGAAGGAGGAAGAGGAGAAGGAGGGTGGCTTTTCTTTTGTGTGCTGCTTTTGCTCAGGTGCGCTTCCCATTGCAGTTTGTGCCTTTTCTCCATGTGCCTTCGTAAGGCACTTTTCCCTACGTGAGTGTTGGCCTTTCCACGCCTCAATTTTTGGAGGCAGAGACAACAGATGGCATTGCTCCGTTCTGAGGCAGACACATGAAAAAATTTCCAAACTGCTGAACCCCCTGGGGTTATGGCACTATGGTGGCATCAGCAGCTGACGTTGATGGGCATGTTGGCTGGCTGTCCATAGATGGTGATACATGGTGCCGGACACTGCCACCAGCTGTTTCTGACGACGAGCTCCCCCTGCTTCTTTCAGCAACTCGTCTCCTCCTACTCATCTCTGACTCCCCCTCTGAACTGTCCCCCTGTTCATCTCCTCTATTGGGAACATACGTGGGATCCGTATCATTGTCATCATCATAATCATCCTTCCCAGCTTGGCTTGTCTCAGACAACTCCAAAACTGCAACAACAGCAGGTACTTCATCATCTTCACACGTTACGTCCATAGTGTCGCCGCCTAACTCAGACATATGAGTTGGTATAACTTGCTTAGCGCCTTCATCTGGTTGTAACAATAATGGCCGTAAATCAGTTAATTCACCACCAATTAACTCCTGCGAAGTGTCAAATGCAACGGATGTGGTGCTTGTAGTAGCGCTGGTGGCTGCGGAAGATGAGGTGTTCTGTGTTAAATAGTCAACAACGTCCTGACAATCTTGGGAGTTGATGGGATGTTCCTTCTTCTGAGCACTGTATTTTGGTCGAGGGCCACACCAAATCACATCAACACGACCTCGCACAGACCTGCCGGGTGGCCTTCCTCTGGGTCTGCCTCTACCTCTGCCTGTTTTGTCCATTGGGTCCATATCGGGGGGGATGAAGTGAAAGGTATGCATGCTCAGCATTTATGAGGTAGTGAACGCAAATGTGCATATTGGGAATGCTGTAGATGTGATATGCTTGGACTTTGCAAAAGCCTTCAACAGTGTTCATCACAAAAGTGTGCATGGATAGGGAATTGGCTAACAAACAGTGTCACAGGAGCCCTAGTGGTCAGAACGCGAAATGCCTTCCAATCGGTGCCAGCGCATGGATCGTGCAAACTCTGGTCGCAGTCAATGCGTAGGAACCGTTGGGAATTGGCCGCAGACAAACCAGAAGGGAGCCTGTGAGGTACGGTAATTACAACTTACTCACGATTTCAGGGTATAACTGCCACCACCACTGGTATGGGCCAGTGGACCCGACTGACTGACTAGTCCTGCGAATAAAAAACGGTTAAACACACTCTATTCTGTCTAGATATTAACAATAGTAGTAGCGTCTCTCCAGAGACCTGGGATCAGTTTCTGTGTATGGCTGAAAAGCAGGGTAGCGGAACAGTGAATGACTTTAAGAAAGTATTTTATTCACGGCAATATAAATAATTAATATATACAGAAAATTATTAAAATCAACAATTATTGAGACATGAGATAACACAGTAGGAAAATAAACAAAGGGAGAAAAAATACTTAGTTTCTGGAAAGATGTCCTTTAGTGGGAAGAATCAAAGTTCCTTGGTAAAGTCCTTTGTTTCAGCTCAATTTAAAATCCAAGCAAAATGGAAAATGTCCTTTGTTTCAGTTCAGACAAGATGGCCGATCAAGATGGCCACTAGCCATGTGTCCTCTGGCTAGCACCAGACAGCTCTCATACAGATGGAATGTGGAGGACTGAGGGCCCGCCTGCCGGCTATGTGCTTTTGATGAAGCTGGTTTGGGGGTGTGGCAATGCCGGCCCCCTCTGAGTTACCACCTAATGACAGTTCATACCCTCTGAGAGATTTTAGGGCTAAACTTATAAAATGCCGTAACTCATGAACGATACATGTCATATTTAGGGGGATAGCAGATTCATACTTGTCGGAAAATACCGATTAATATGACATCAGACATGGCTAGGGCAGCGGGTCAGGTTCCTGAGAAGATTCATACCGCAATAACCGGACGGGCTATGGCGATGAATTTCATATCAGCACGTTGGGCAGACTTTAACGAATAAGACTATATGAATTTTATAGCTGTGCGATATACGGTCTCCATTTAATAGGTAAGAAACCCTATCCCACAGGTTTTCATATCTGCCTTGTCGGTGCCGCTCCGGCTGCTTTGTCATGGCCCCCTGGAGAGCCAGTTTCCTGGTTCTTTTCATGGGACCATCTGGCTATGGGGGAAAAGGAGCTGGTCCCTGCAGGGAATCTGACCACGTGCGACATTCCTGAGGGGTGAGGCATTCCTGAGGGGTGAGGGGAATGCTTTGCTCACAGGGGAACAGATCTCTGGAAAAAACACAAAAGTGTCGTTTTCTGATCGCTTGCACGACTGCACAGATCCGACAGGGAGCGATCAGGAAATCGACTGTGAATTCTCTAGATTCGCCTGCGTTTCTCACGGCTGTTCCGTGACAGATAGTAAACAAAGACTTGTGGTCAATGGATCATATTCACAATGGGTGACAGTTAGCAGTAGGGTTCCACAGAGGTCAGTACTGGGTCCAGTGCTCTTCAATGTATTGATTAATGATCTAGTAGATGCAGTAGAAAGCACTGTTGCTATTGTTGCAGATGATACAAAATTGTGTAGAATCATCAACTCTCAGGAAGATAGTGACATGTTGCAACAGGATCTGGCTAGGATGGCTATATGGGCACATTAATAGCAGATGAAATTCAATGTTGAAAAATGTAAAGTCATGCATTTTGGTTGTACCAATGGTCTAGCACCATACAAAATAAACGGGATAGAGATGGGGACATCAAATTTGGAGGAGAACTTAGGAGTACTCATCGACAACAATATATACAATACAATACAATACAATAACATTTGTAAAGCACTTTTCTCCCATAGGACCCAAAGCGCATAATATATAGTATAATCATATTCAATGCAGCTAAAGTTAATAAAATTTTTGGATGCATTAAAAGGGAAATAAAAACTTGAGATGCTAGCATAATATTGCCCTTGTTTAACGCTCTAGTAAGGCCACATCTGGAGTATGGAATTCAGTTCTGGGCACCACATTACAGGAAAGATATTGCAGTTTTAGAACAGGTGCAGAGACGAGCAACAAAATTGATACGAAGGATAGAAGGTCTCACTTACCAAGAAAGGTTAGATAAACTGGGGTTATTTAGTCTAGAGAAAAGATGCCTAATGCTACGTACACACATGCGACAACAATCGTTCATTGAGGACGACGAACGAACTTTTAATTGACGAAAGAACGACCGAAGTAAAGTTAGTTGTAAAAAGTGTGTAACGATCACATCGTTAGAACGAACGTTACACCACGTAAAAGCACTTAATGCGCCTGCGCATAAAATTGTAAAGTTCCTTGGAGAAAAAGTGAGATACGCATGTCCAGCCTGGTACGAACGATCGTTTCCAACGATGTACCACTTTTGCTAACGATCGTCGGTGGTAAAAATCCGCGAAGACAGAACTTTGTTTTGTAGCGATTTGCCTCGTTCGTCGTTTGCCTTAATAGTCGTTGGTTCGTTTTTTGTAACGATCGTCGTTGGTAAAGATCGGGGAACGATCGTTACAAACGACTATAGTCGCATGTGTGTATGCACCTTTAGAGTGGATCTAATTAACATGTATAAACACATCAGATGGCAATATAAAAGCTTGGCAGATGAGCTTTCTTTTCATATCTGCGCATGAAGGAAAAACGTTTTAGCCATTTATTTAGGAAAGGGTTCTTTACAGTAAGAGTGATTAAAGCGGAATTTTGCTCCAATAGATTATTTACAGCATATTATATACAACCAGCATTTTTTTTTAAATGGAACAGCATTCAGAGTTACACACAGGACTTGAAGGTTCAGTGCAGAAAAATCTGGACGCATCCGAAGTTGTAGATAATGTTATCTTGTGTTTAATTGTATCAAGTGAGGAATGTAAATAAACACTTCTCCTACACTTCCTAGTCCCCTAAACAAAGTTAGACAATTTAGAAAGCATTTCTGCTTGTTAGAACATGAATAAAGCAGTTATAAATAAAATGCAAAGTTAGCTTTCAGTGCAAAAAAAGGTGTCCTTTGGGAACGTATAATTTCTAAATGAATACCAGTACTTATGCACAAAAGCAAATATAACCGTATGGCATATAAAAAGTAGGAAATCATGTTGTTATTGAATATTATGTCAGGGTTTTATACCGCTTTAAGATGTGGAATACATTGCCACAGGAAGTAGTTATGGCAAATTCTATATCTGCATTTAAAGGGGGCTTAGATCGAACATGCTGAAACCAGCGCAGGAGTTTTGGGCGCAGCGCAGGAGATTTGGGCGCAGCGCAGGAGATTTGGGCGCAGCCGGCACCACCATAGGCCGTAATAGGAATTACGGCTATAGCAGGCAGAGGGAGTAACTTCAGCGCCGTCAGAAAACGGAGCTGAAGCTACTTTTAAAACATAATAATTCGGCTTCCAGCAATTTCTGGAAGCCGAATTATTTCATTCCCCACTATCCATGGTGGCCTGGCGGGGGAATAGTATTTAATAAGGCCGGGACTTGTGCGGCAGCAGGACCAGCCATATACCGGCTGAATCCTGCGACCAAGTCTCCAGCGCAGTTATCTCTCGTACGCGCTTAGATGCTTTCCTTGCATTGAAAGACATCCATGGCTATAATTACTAGGTAATGCCCAGTGGTGTTGATCCGGGGATTTTATCTGCCATCTAGAGTCAGGAATGAATTTTTTCCCTTTTGGAGCTAATTGGACCATGCCTTGTAAGGATTGTTCACCTTTCTCTGTGTCAATAGGGATATGTGAGGGAGCAGGCTGGTGTTGTACTTTGTTTTCTGGTTGAACTCGATGGGCGAATGTCTTTTTTCAACCCAAATTTCTATGTAACTATCCTCCATTGTAGGATTGGCAGGAACACCTCCCGTGGACAACTTTTTGGCTGTTTCTTGCTGGTTACAAGATTCAGGACGTTGTTGATCCTGACACCAGTGGTTATCATGGGCTCTCCCAGGGAGCAGGATCTACGTGGCTATGGATCTTCACCAGAGCACCCTGCAAGAGATTATGGGCTGTTACTCCTAGCAGGCAATGGACAACTTTGCAGCCTAGCAAGGATGCTCATCATGGCCTCGTGATCATGGCTAACCCGGAATCACGGGCCAATTTGAGCGATCACGTGTTCAAAATTGGCATCTGTGGTCGTCCGCAATCACGGATGTTGGTTTCGAATGCACCTGTGATTGCATTTGAATCTGGCCCATGATTCCGTATTCCAGCCGTAATCATCAGTCAGAATCCCGTAACCAGGAAAATGTGTAGTTGGGCCAATCATAGGGCCCCCAAACGAGGCCCTAGCAACCAATCAGAAGAGGGGAGCCTCTGCCCTCCCCTCCTCTATATAAGGTGGCAGCCATTTTAGGATCTCTGTCCTTGTTTGTGACTCTGTGGTACTGAGAGCATCTCCAGCGCTACTGTCCATCTGAGCAAGTGCTTTACACATTTCACACACATTTATTGTATTGATTTTGTGTTAGCTAGTCATTTGATTGTGTTAGTTCATACAGTCAGTGTAGTATAGTGTACTACTGTGTATACTGTGCATAGCTTAGGATAGGAGTTCAGTTAGGTTAGGGTAGCTGCGCTTGTAGTGCAGGCGAGGCCTGTAGGTAGATGTTAGGGATTAGTTGATCATTCATCTGTACTGTTAGTTTATTTCAGTGTTATACTAGATTATTAGCAGCAGAAGAGGCAGACGCTGCTAAGCGACACCTTACCGGTAGAGATAGCCCGAACGGTTCGCAGGCGAACTTTGGGTGGTTCGCCTTCGCCGGCGCAGGCGAACTTTCCCGGAAGTTCGGTTCGCCCCCATAATGCTCCATTAGGGTCAACTTTGACCCTCTACATCACAGTCAGCAGGCACATTGTAGCCAATCAGGCTACACTCACTCCTGGAGCCCCCCGCCCCCGTATATAAGCCAGAGAGCGCCGGCCATTACATTCACTTGTGTGCTTGCAGTAATTAGAGAAGGGCAAGCTGCTGCAGACTGTCTCATAGGGAAAGATTAGTTAGGCTCTTGGCTTGTTAGCTTGCTCCTGGCTGATTCTTATTGCTAAAATATCACCCCACAACAGCTCTTTTGAGAGCTAATGTTGTTATTGTGATCTATTTTTTTTCTGTGTGTCCCACTGATCTAACTGACACTTGTGTTGCATAGACAGCTTTTGTAATTCATACTGTGTGTGTGCCACTGCCAGGCCCAGCACATTCAGTGACTACCTGTGTCAGCTGCACATTGTAATATCCATTACTGCACTTGTGTTGCATAGACAGCTTTTGTAATTCATACTGTGTGTGTGCCACTGCCCGGCCCAGCACATTCAGTGACTACCTGTGTGTGTGATAGGCAGCTGCACATTGTAATACCCATTACTGCACATGTGTTGCATAGACAGCTTTTGTAATTCATACTGTGTGTGTGCCACTGCCAGGCCCAGCACATTCAGTGACTACCTGTGTGTGTGATAGGCAGCTGCACATTGTAATACCCATTACTGCATATACCAAGCTGTTGTGTTCAGTATACCCACCTCATCACAGCATATACCTAGCTGTTGACACGTAAAGGGGAAAGAGGCGCCCTGGTGTAATAAAAGCATCTAAAATCAGCTTAAAATCGAAAAGTGATATGAGGTAGCTTACCTCAATGACGAAACCTCTGTAGTTAATACAAGGGATTTTTATTAGCACAGGCAACGCGGCTCCCTATGCTTGATGATCTTTTCTATTTGGCACTTTTACTGGCCTGATGAAGCGGGCCGAGACCCGTGAAACGCGTTGCCTGTGCTAATAAAAATCCCTTGTATTAACTACAGAGGTTTCGTCATTGAGGTAAGCTACCTCATATCACTTTTCGATTTTAAGCTGATTTTAGATGCTTTTATTACACCTGGGCGCCTCTTTCCCCTTTACGTGCTAAGTATACCTCCGAACACATCCTGTCCGAGGGGAGGTGGCAGACCACCAGTGGAGTCCCCACAGTGGACTCTGTCCCCCTTTTTTCCACTAAGAGAGCGACCATCCTTCTGGTTCTGGCTAGGACCACCCCGAGTGGAGTCGGGTTTATTGTCTCCACCTGCTTCCTGTGGTTGGTTGCCCCCAGCAACCTCCCTTTGTGAGTAGTGCTTCTAATTTATTTGCTTTTATTGTGGTCATTGACATATTGCACTACTGGGCTCCCGTTTTTTGTCTCCTGTGACTTTTTCTACAGGGTGTTCATCCACCCCTACTACAATTACCTAGCTGTTGAGTTCAGTGAACCCACCTCATCACTGCATATACTTACCTACCTTTTGTGTTCAGTGAACCCACCTCATTACTGGATATACCTAGCTGTTGTGGCAAGTGGTGTCATCATTGTCTGCCATAACAGATTCTTGTTAAAGGATTTAAAGTTAATTCATTTCAAATACAGCAAGCCCTCAAAAGTCCTCCTGTATTGTTATTTTTGGTCACTACCTCGGGACGTGCATGGCCTGCCTGCTGCCTTCCTTGGATGTGTGGTGGTTGTAACCGTTTCTTAGGCTCCCACTCCAGACCGGAATCAAACCAGGATTCCCTGGCCATTACCCCTGGTCAGTCACCATGGTACTGAGAAAGTACCATCAAAAGTTTCACACAGTTGAATAAATGGCAGACTTGCCCTCCATAACACATTCTTGGCAAATGCGTTCGAATTGGTTTGTCTTCCGCTGAGTCAAGGGTCCATCTGACCACAGATGCCTGGTCTGCAATGGCAGACTTGCCCTCCATAAAAGATTCTCGTTGCAGGTACTGAACCGCAAGCAGAAAATGTAATTTAATAAAAAATAGATGTAAGCTTTATGAGGAGCTTTATGAGATTCTCGTTGCAGGTACTGAACCGCAAGCAGAAAATGTAATTTAATAAAAAATAGATGTAAGCTTTAAAAATGGTAGAGAAAGAACCATGGAAAGTTGATAAGGCAGTCAGACATTACCTAACCTGACATCACTGAGTGAGGAAGAGCAATCTCGCCATGGTGCGCAGTAGTCCAGTACGGCCGTCACTACATAAACAGCTGTTTGCGGTGCGTTACACAGTGAGTTTGGTGTGTCAGTGTGAAGCAGTACACTAATTACACTACCTGATTGATGTATACACATTCAAGATGTTTTAAAGCACTTTAGGCCTGCAATTTAGCACTCAATGTGATTTCTGCCCATAAAACGCCGTTTTGCGTCAAATCCAGATTTTTCCCCGGGACTTTTGGCATGTATCCCACTCCGCCACCTGGGGGTCCAGGTGTTAGACCCCTTGAAACATCTTTTCCATCACTTTTCTGGCCAGCATAAGTGTTTCTAGTTTTCCAAGTTCGCCTCCCCACTGAAGTCTATTGCGGTTCGCGAAAGCTCGCGCGAACCGAACCTTTTGCGGAGGTTCGCGAACCTAAAATCGGAGATACGGGCCATCTCTACTTTCCGGGTGTGACCAAGCCTCTGCTTCCCAGCTACAGGCGGATCCGGAAGCTCAACGGGTTGCTTGCCCTGGACATGTGCTCCCAGTTCCTGCCATACTCCCTTGTGCAGGAGGGGAGTAACATGCGTGCTCTTCTGCAGTATGGGATCCCATAGTGGCAAATCCCCAGCCACCACTACCTCCCCCATACGGCAATCCCAACACTTCACCAGTTTGTGGTGGCAAACGTGACTTGTTTGCTAGATCACTCCATGGGCGAGCGGGTCCATGTCACCATGGACTCTTAGAGCAGCTAGTTTGGGACAGACCACTACTTGTCCTTCACCGCGCACTGTGTCAGCTTGGTGGAAGGGGGTGAGGCTTCAGCAGCAGCAGGAACTGGAACAGCAGCAGCCCAGTTGGTGGTGCCACCCCACAGGGTCTGGGGAGATGCAGCAGGCTCCTCTGTTCCTGTTCCCTCCACTGGCACACCCTGCAAGCATGCCAGCCTCAGTAGCAGTGTAAAGCCCTGCCACTTCCGCGCTCTGCTGGAAATGGTCAGCCTGGAGAAGGAGAAGCTGATGGCCACCAACATCCTGGCCACCCTAAGGGAGCAGGAGCAAAGGTGGCTGACCCCCAGAGGCCTCAGAGTCGGTTTGGTGGTGTCCAACAATGGCCGCCCTCTGCAGAGGAGACTTGACCTATATTACCTGTTTGGCCCACATCCTGAACCTGGTGGTGCAGAGGTTCCTGCACACCTATCCAGGGATGGACGATCTGCTGGAAGTAGCGCGGAAAATTGTTAGTCATTTTTTCTGCTCTGCTACTGCCTCTGTGACCCTGGTCGACCTGCAGCAGAACGAGGGCCTGTCACCACACTGGCTTATCATTGATGTGCCGACTCACTGGAACTTCACCCTAGCAATGTTGGCGTGACTGTACCAGCACAGGAGTGCTGTCACCAGCTACATTGTTGATGACCACATTTCTGGCAGTGGCACAGGCATCCATTTCATTTCCAATGCTGATTGGGGGCAGATGCAGCAGGTGTGCCTGGTGTTGGCTCCCTTCCTGCAGGGAACCAACATGGTGAGCCTGAAGCAGGCATCTGTGTGCGAGTGGGTGCCCATGGTTTGCCTGCTGGATAGGACGGTATTTCATCTGCTGGAACAGGAAGAGGCACCCCTGAACCAGCTCGATAAGCAAGCACAGTCCTTCTCTCAGGAGAAGGATGACTTGCAGGTGGTGGAGGAGGAGTTGGAGGTCCCTGACCTTGCTGCAGAGGGGGAACTAAAGAGCCCCGCTGCAGTGGTGCGTGGTTGGAGAAGGCCGCGGGAACCACACACAGACTCAGACAGATGAGTACAGGTGTGTCGTCTTGGGGGTGGATGACGAAGATGTGGCGCACCTCTTCCCCATGGCAGAGCACTTGCTGCATTGTCTGCGAAGGGAACCCCCGGGTGATCCAGATGCGTGCAATGGAGGACATCTAGATCACCATAATCCTGGACCCATGGTTAAAGGGGAAGCTGGGTCAATTCATGCAGCGTGGAGACCCTAAGGTTTGAACAAGGAAGTTGCAGAGGGCCCTTGTTTGGAGACTGGATGAAGGCTTCCCCCAGCCTTCACTTCCCCTTATCCAGCTAACCCAGCAGCAGGTTCCCAGGAGATCTGCTGAGCCTGACAAGGCAACTCTGCTCAGTAGAGCTGCCCAGAGAGGAGGTGTCAGAAGCAGCATCATGCTCCTCTAGTCAGCACCAGCGGCTGACCTGCATGGTGGTAGACTACATGGGGTCCTTTAGCAGGCTTGACACTGACAGTCCTGTGGACCCCATGGAGCACTGGGTGAAGAGGCTCGAGATCTGGAGGGAGCTTGCCCAGTATGCCCTGGAAGTCCTGTCCTGCCCTCCTTCCAGCTCGCTGTCTGAGAGATGCTTCAATGCTGCCGGTGGCATGGTCACGGAGAAGTGCTCTAGTCTTTCCACCCAATCTGTGAACAGACTAACCTTCCTCAAGATGAATCAGGCGTGTGTTCCTGGCTCCTTCTGTCAGCGAGAGGGGGACATGAAGTGGCTGGGATTGCTATGCCTGCCTGACCAACCTTTACCACCAAAATCTCCTGTTAATTATGCCTGGTTCTTCTTATTTTTGCTGTGGCACCACCGCCAGGTGCCATGGCCTACCCTACACACTGCTGCAGCCCCACGCTACTACTGCTACTATTGTGTGAAAATAGCTCTGCCATGCTGTAAAATAAATCAATAACTAAAAATAAATACACTTTTTGAGGTGTCTGGGATGCAAACTGTACTGTCCGAGTTGTGGGGAGGCCCCATCTGCGGCTGCATGACCACATTCCGGAACCTTAAGGTGTTGTTTTGGTTTGTTTGTGCTGTGGTACCACCCCAGGTGCCATGGCCTACTCTGCTGCTGTGTCCCAGTTGTGTATTGGACACAATGTGGGCTTCATGACCACCACCTTGAACCTCCTGTTGTAATTGTGGGGTTTATTTACAGCCATGGTACCACTGCCAGGTGCCATGGCTTACTCTGCTGCCTGACTTCTCCCATCAGAGGTCAGTCTGTGTGAGGCAGAGCTAGGGAGAGGACCTCTCCTGCTGAGCTCCTACTGGCTCCTTTTCTGGGAGCTGTGATCTTTTTTTCACTTGGACTGAGGACCTTGTCAAGGCAGACTTTGTATGTGAGTAGAGGAAACAGGACTTCAGATTTTTTCTGGGCTCTGAGGGGGCCTGGGTTTGAAGCAGGACTTCTCTGTCCTCCAAAATAGAGGCTCATAGTGCTGGTGGCGATGGTTCCTCAGTGAGTGAGACTGTGGGCTTTATTCACAAAGCGGTGCTAACTGTTTAGCACGGGTGTGCTAAACAGTTAGCACGTGAAGTGCCGTTCGTGGACTTTTGCGCGCGCAAAGTGCCGCGATCGCGCGAATCGCGGCACTTTGCGTGCGCAAAAGTCCGCGAACGGCACTTCACGTGCTAACTGTTTAGCACACCCATGCTAAACAGTTAGCACCGCTTTGTGAATCAAGCCCTGTGTGTGGATAGTGTGGTGGAATGGCACCAGAGCCTCAAAAAAGCTCAAGAGACACTTAAAAGTTTGCAGTATGAATTAAAGGTCCATAAACCAGTTTCCTTAAGTGATAATTGCAGATCCTCACTCAGGGTAGGTTGTGGTCATAGTTCCAAAAAAGATCTTAAAGCGAAATATAACCCTGCATTTCAACTTTGCTCTAAAACATTATTTGCAGTATATTATAAGTTTCACTGATCTGAAAAAAAAACATGCAATTCTGTATCCAATAAAAATAAATTGGGAAAAATGGTTGGACAAAAAGGTAGTCATACATTAAGTACACATTCTTGTATTTGCTTGTGGACGGGGCCACGTTCGACCATTTTTGTCTTTATCGAGGAATTGCACCAGAAGAACCCCAATGTCAGACTTATTGTTACAGCTGACTTGCAAACAGTGTCCTTTTTTGACACTTTTAAGATTTATAAATCTGGAAAGACCTTGAGAACTGACCTTTTTGTTAAGGCGACTGATCGCCATTCTGTTTTGCATTATAATTCTTTTCACCCCAAACATCAGACTGTTAATATCCCTACTAGCCAATACAATAGGGTTACTCCAATTGTAGATGACCCTAATAACGACTAAGTGAAATGTAAAACAGGTTTGTGCCAGAGGGTATCCAACTAATACTTTGGCCAGGTACAAACGACGACACGGTTATGGCAAGAGCCAACGCGACAATAGTGGTCGTGCAGTTTTTGTAAGTACGTATAACACCATTAATGATAATGTACAACACACCGTTACTAAACATTGGGGTGCATTAACCATTTATGCCGCCTGGACGTGATTGTCACGTCCAGGCGGCTGCTCTAGAGCTGGTGCGCGCTTCTGCCCGCGTGCGCCCGTGCAGCCCCTCGGTAGCCCTGGAGATCAATGAATAGGAACATTGTTCCCTTTCATTGATCTAAGTCCCCTGCAGAAAAACCGACGGCTTCTCATTAGAGGCTGTGGCCTTTCTGACAAAAAAAGTTTCCCGTCCTCTATATGCTTCCTGGAAGCAAGCACTTCGCTTCCAGTGCTAAAAAAAAAAAAAAAATCTCACTAGTAAAACTACATCTACATACATTCTTTAATAAAAATAAACCAACATTATTGCATTTAAAATTAACTGTTTACCTCCCACACCAAAAATTACCCAAATAAAATGTTTAATGAAAAAAAACATTACATTAAAAAAAACAAAACATAAATAGTTACCAAAGAGTCTGAACTTTTTTAATATGCATGTGAAGAGGGTATATTGCAAACAATTTTTAAATTATAAGCTTGTAAATAGTGATGGACGCAAAACTGAAAAAAATGCACCTTTATTTCCAATTAAAATATTGGTGCCGTACATTGTGATAAGAGACATAATTTGAATGGTGTAATAAGCGGGACAAATGGGCAAATAAAATACATAGGTTTTAATTATGGCAGCATGTATTATTTTAAAGCTTTAATGGCAGTAAACTGAGAAATAATGCGTTTTTTCCTTAATATTCCTTTTAAAATGCATTTAGAGAAAAATAATTATTTTCAAAATGTACCACCCAAAGAAAGCCTAATTGGTGGCAGAGAAAACAAGATATAGATCAATTCAGTGTGATAGTAAGTGTTAAAGTTATTGGTGAATTAATGGGAGGTGAAAATTGCTCTGATGCATAAAGTGAAAAATACCCACAGGCTAAAATTGTTAAAAGACTCGTTGCCACCCGTGCCGGAGTTTGCCAGCCCCCCTTTCTTTACTTTTTAGAGGCCCCCCTCTTTGAGGTCCAAACTTGTTCACTCAGATATGGGGCGTATTGGCCGCACACAGGCCCCTCGGATTTGTGGTACCTTTCCATGTCTCAGCTGTCACATATGTCACAGTATCATCAAAGGTAATGAATTCAGACACCCGAGTATGGGTAAACATTATTCAATTCATGATATATATTCATGTGATTCATGTTTTTTTTTTGTCTATATGCTCAAGTGCCCCTGTGGCAGCTGTTACATTGGAAAGACCACACAGGAATTGAGGGACCAAATTTCATCCCATAAGTCTACAATTAGGGGGAAGAGTCTTGACCAAGCAGTGTCAGAACAATTTACTCAATTTAGACACAGTGGGCTTGATTCACTAAGACAAATAACATGCCTTATCAAAGTCAGCACGCCTTATCAAAGTTAACACCCCTTATCAGAGTAGCATGGAGAGCGCTACGAACCCGCAGGGGCTCAGGCAGGACGAGTGGAGCTCTCGTCATTACCAATTAGCAGACATAAGTTCGCTATGCTACTCTGATAAGGCATGTTCACTTTGATAAGGCGTGCTAACTTTGATAAGCCATGCTATTTGTCTTAGTGAATCAAGCCCAGTGTGTCCCAGCTACGTGTTCAAGTTATTGATGGGGTACCTAGATCATTTAGGGGAGATAGGAATAAAGAACATTTAAAGAGGAACTCAACTGTAAATTGCAAAACAGATCAACAGAATCCTTTTTAAAAATCGTAGGCAGAAAGTGAAAAAAAATATGATTAAAAACATGTAAATAAAATTTATAACATAAATCTTTTAATAAGTCTGTCCCACCAGTGACGTAGCCTGAAACGGCAGTCACATGGTTACTGTCTGGCAGGCTCGCAGGGAACACTGGGAAACCTTGTTTGTCTGCAAATTCCGCCCACCACTCTCTGCTCACATGTTGTTTACCAACAACGTCATCAGGTGGCGCCTGGTCAGCAGCATGGCAGTATGACAGAATGAGCAGAAGAGCGGGGCAGACAGCGGAGGAGTGAGATAAGATGGAAAGAGAGGCAAGCCATCCATGGAGGGAGGAAGGGCAGGTTAGATAGTGGAGGGGGAAGAGAGAGGCTAGAAGAGGAGTGGAGGGACAGTGCACTTTACTATGAGCACACTTCTGTAGTGCATTGAGAAGCCGTGATGTCTGAGATTGTCCTGCCTGTCCCGCCCGTGTTAACTGTTGCACTGATTGCAAGAGTGTGCCCTCTGACACAGCTGCTCCTCCCACCATCTTCTCTCTGCTCGCTCATACACCGCAAGCTCTCCCGTAATTGAGGCGGAAGATTTGAGCTTTTGCATGCTGGCTGGCTGACAGGAATCACTCTTTTCACACAGCACAGCTGTGCTTCCAGCCTGGACACTGCTAGGACCAGCTTATCTCCTATATTCCCTTGTCTCCTCTCTGGTAATGGGGGAAGGGGATACTTAACCCATTCAGCAGCTCCACTGTTTTGCATGCAAAGTTGCAAGGCTCTGCCTCTGTCATTACTTTTCCAACAAGTGTGTAATACATTGCTGATCAAACAGTGATTTCTGCTCTTTGTTTGTAAGAGTATACATGTTCTTGCTCATAGAGGTTCTCCGTGTGCAGGGGCGCCTCTAGCCTTCTTGTCACTCCAGGCAAGAAATCCTGTGCCCCCCCCCCCCCCCATAAAAAATAAAACAAAAATCATATACATTATAGAACACTTCACACATGATATAAGCCATCAGAGAAGGATAACTATGAAACTTTGCCCTCCACTGATGGTCACCTGGCTCATTAAGTTAGATTTGGTGGAGGCTAGCAACCACCAGGCCCCTAAACTATCTCTAGACCCTAGGCAGCTGCCTAAGTTTGCCTTGTGGATGATCAGCATTGTATGCCATACAGCACATGCTGCCAGTATGCACCTCAAATAAATACAACACCCACACTACAAGTTCCAATGTCAGTCACATTGCAAGATTGGATTATCAAGCAAGACATTCTTCCTTTCAGAATAATTTTTCACAAACATTATGAGATATGCAGATATGTTACCACCTGTTAGGGTAGGACTCGAGTGGGTATATCATGACATTGAAGGGCTGATATGGTAAGGTGGTTTAAGGCACAGTGCACACCGAGCGGTTTTAGCAGCGATCCGCCAACCACATCTGTCTGTGAAAATGCTTGGCTAATGTATTTCAATGGGATGGTGCACACCAGCGGTTTGAGGTTTTTAGCAAACCGTAGACGTGCCTCCTGCTGCACATTTGCAGTTTGCAGAAGCGATTCTGCCTCAATGTAAAGTATAGGAAAAATACTAACCGCTCTGAAAAAACGCTAGATCAGAGCAGTTTTCCAGGCGAGAAGAGAAGTAGAATGGAGGGAGGAAGGGTAGTAGAGGGTCAGAATAGATGACATGGATGAGCAGATATCTATGAGTAGAATAGAGGCTTAGTGGGTGGCACTACTGCATTTTAGTGCTTAGTCCTAGGCTTGAACATTGTCCAGGGCAAAATCTGCATGGAGTTTCTGTCTTCAGGAACTTCAGACATTTCCTGCATCCTAAAAAACATACTAATAAGTCAACTGGTTTACCCCAAAACAATCCTATATTGAAAATATTAGACTATAACTGTGGTAGGGATTAGATTGTGAGCTCCTCTGAGGACAGTCAGTGACATGACTCTGTAAAGTGCTGCAGGAGATGTCAGTGCTATATAAATACATAATAATAATATGGTAGGACATTATTCTATAACTACGGTAGGGTTAGATTGTGAGCTACTCTGAGGACAGTCAGTGACATGACTATGTACTCTGTAAAGTGCTGCAGAATATGTCAGTGCTATATAATTACATAATAATAATATGGTAGGACATTACAGTTTGACTATGGTAGGGATTAAATTGTAAGCTTCAGTGAGCAGTCAGTGACATGACTATGTACTCTGTAAAGTGCTGAAGATGTCAGTGCTACATAAATACACAATAATAGTTCCAAATGCTACTGGCTCCCCTGAAGAGTGCTCAGACTAGTGTACATAGTTGTGCACATTGTTCCCCAAGTAGCAGTTTTTTGGTCAGAGAGACAGTGGGAGAGGGAGCATAAGCAGAGGGTGAGGCCGAGCAAAGTTAAGCTCCACACTCACCACAGTGACTGCAACAACACAGGAAGATGGATCCAGCGAGGTGTCCCCTCATGACAAGCGTCCAGCGATTAATCTTCCTGCCAGCGGGTATGCAAGATGTCACGTGACATTACAGGACGGGCGCCAACGAGAAGTCAAGCGACCGCAGTACTTTACGGGGTGTCGTCAAGGATCTTAAAGATCCGATCCTCAGTGACGGTCACTTTTCACCACACAACGCTAAGCGATGTCACGACATCGTGTAAATGACTACTTGTCGCTCAAAAAAAATTATTGATGGACATCGGAAAAATCGTTGGAAAAATCGTGAGGTGGTACATAGCTTTAGAGAGAGGGCAAACAGACAGCATTAATGGAAATACATTATTATGCCAGCTTCAATTATAAGTAGTGATGGATGTAATTACACACATTGCTTACATGTCCATTATCATTGTTTGAGCTTTAGATGCTGCCCTCCTGTTCACTCTCTCACAATGAAAGACAAAACCTGCAACCCCCACTGTGTCCATTACACACTTCAAACACTGTCCTGGTGAATTCAGGGAGAAGTTCAGGCTGTGTGTCCCAGAGGAGAGAGAGGATCAGATGATCCTACCTCTCCATAGCTAGTCATGGCGATCATCCTGACATCTAGACATGCCAGACATTCTAGCAGCAGAGCACAGGGCTGTCTGCAGAGTTTACTGTTTGTTTGTTTGTTTGTCTTGCTCGCTCTGCAGACTCAGTAACATTTGGGGGTAGGGTGCTGTCACCTCTGTACACTGAATAGTGAGGGACTGTCTCCAATCTTTCTATGAATCCTTATTAGATGCATTCCTAAAAACACTTGTGAGAGTAGAACAGAGTAACCAAGCAGCTCAGGGTGACCCAAGCTACTAGTAATGTTTAGGGGGATAAAAGGAACCAAAAAGCCCTCCTACTAAAAAAGCAAAGCTTGGTGTAATTGCCTTCTTAAAACAGAGAGTAGAAAACTTTCTCTACATACCCTTAAACGGCAGTCAGTCACTCAGGCTCAGAAAGGTGGGGCAGAGAACAGCTATAAACCAGACACCTTCTTCTTAGGGAGTATCTATAAATCTGAACTCTGAATGATTCTTTATCCGTGACTTAGCAGAATGCTATTTGTGAAAAGAGCAGAGTATCCAAGCAGCTCAGGGTGACCCAAGCTTCTAGGAATGTATAGGGGGATAAAAGTTACCAAAATGCCCTCCTACTAAAAAAGTAGATGTACAGAGGCGCCAAAAGGATAAAATATGCTAAAATGTTTAAAATTTTCGGGTGGCGGCGGTGGACCGGCCACTCAGAAATAGACTCGATGCTGTCGCTTAAGATAAAGACAATTTATTCACATACTCCATGAACAAAACCGCAACGCGTTTCACGGGTATATTCGCTATTCGTGACCTTGAGACTGTACTGTGTACTCCTGTCTGTTTATTGCCTGAGGAAGCGGGAATATACCCATGAATGGGTTGCGGTTTTGTTCATGGAGTATGTGAATAAATTGTCTTTATCTTAAGCGACAGCATCGAGTCTATTTCTGAGTGGCTGATCCACCGCCGCCACCCGAAAATTTTAAACATTTTATCATATTTTATCCTTTTGGCGCCTCTGTACATCTACTTGTCAAGATATCCACCCTTGGTGATTGGAAGGGTGACAAACCCTCCTTTCCTTCTTCAGAGAGCGACATCTTAATCCTGAGTGGGAACAGGTCTAATCTCCCCACCTGCCTATATAGTGGTTGCCTAAACGGTAACCCATGTTTGTAAGTATAATACTTACTCCACACTAATTCTCCCTGATCCAATACATACTACACTATATTGGGCTCTCGGTTTCTCTGTTTTATCTCCTACTAAAAAAGCAAAGCTTGGTGTAATTTGCCTTCTTAAAACAGAAGAAAATCTATTTCTCTCCAGTCCCTTACAACGGTCTCTCAGGACCGGAATTTTTATTTCCCCTTGGACTGACAGTAATTTATTGCGCCTTACCCCATCAAGCCGCTCCAAGCCGCTGCCTGGGTGGTCAGTGGGTTAAGGCGCCCCTGTCCGTGTGTGTGTGTGTGTGTGTGTTTGTGTGTGTGTATGTGTACGAGCATGCATACGTACATACACACACAGCAGGAGAACCTTTTTGGGCATCAAAATGTATACTGTTACAAAAAAAAAGCATAAATCACTGTTTGGGCTGCATATTACACATGCTGGAAAAGTGTATATAATATTTACGATTTATAAAGTGCCAACATCTTCTGCAGATGTACAGAGTATATAGTTGTGTCACTTAACTGTCCCTTATGCTGGGCATACACGGACCGTTTTTTGCGCCGGTATCGAGCCAGCGGCTCGATGCCGGCACGTCACCACTCGTGCGTGCGGATCGAGGTACGCCACTGGGTAGTACTAGGTACTACCCTAGGTACGCCATCAGATAGATGGGTCGAATAGATAATTTTCAAGAGGTCCGATCTGATTTCCGATCGTTTTTCTGTTCGATTTGCATAGAAGGGATTTGAAAAACGATCGGATCTGTTGGATATTATCGACCAATCTATCTGATTGGAAATTGCATGGTGTGTACCAGGCATAACATGTCTCATGCTGCGTAATGCAGGGCTGGATAAATCCCAGGAGCCAGGTAACCTGTGCTCTTTCAATCTGAACTGAGAGGTGTATGGAGGCTGTCAGATTTATTTCCTGTTAAACAATACAAGCCATAGACCTGACTATTATGGTCAGACAAATCTATCTCTAATCGTATCTGATTAGAGATAAATTTATCTCCTGTCGAAGCTGCCCATATACTACAAGGTGATTCCCATCCGATTTCAGCATGAAATCTTCAGGGACGTGGCTGAGCCCGCCGCATCCGCACCGCCTCTGACCCCAATGTATAAATGTGCCCCCCCCGGTGTGTGCATTTATACATTACCTGTCCTGTAGCACCCTAGCACCGCATAGCATCTGACATCAGACGCTATGCACCGCTTGCGTATTTGAGTGTATGTGGAACCCAGCGAGATGGATGGACAACGCTTGGAAGCTGACACCGGACAGGTAATGTATAAATGCATGCACGGGGGGGGGGGGGCACATTTAAACATAGCGGCGGGGGTTTTGTCTTTTCGTCGCTCATTCCAAAATTGGCCGCTGTACCACTGCACACCCGACCAACCAACTTCGGCCTGACATCTTGCAGCATGCTTTGTCGTTTGGGCATGCTCTTGGCGGCACCGATTTTCATCTAATTTGATTACAATTGAATTGGGTGGTCGATCGACCGCCAAGTCGCCTGATGTATGGCCACCTTAACTGATTCTCCTCCCTCCAAATGGGGTGTGTGGTGTGCAGTAGAGCATGTCATGTGTGTGCTTAGGCTAAAGGCAAGCACAGAAAGCCTCATCAAAAGTAAGCATTGAGCTGATTCCTGCCTCCTGCAATGTGCTTTTTTGGTCTTTCTGTCGAACAGCATGGTTGTTGATAAGAGAAGAATTTTAATTAGGAGACATACTTGTCCCCCATCTTTTTACAGATGGTTCACACTTGGTGATTTTTCAGTGCTTTGCTGATCGCCGGCGATCAGCAACGCACTGCTACTTATGTTTCCCTATGGATACATTCACACTGCAGTGTTTGCTATTTTAATAAATCCCAAATTCACTGCATGCAGCGTTTCGGGGTGATTGTGCTGTAATTCTCATTCTATTGAACGGGAATCACAAGCGCAAATTGCGCTGAATCGCAAGATTTTGCCCGCAAATCGCGATCGCTGAGCCGAATGAAATTGTGGGCAAGCGGGGCTCCAAGCACCGAGTGTGAACTAGCCCTTAGCTGTTCAGCTATTAGTATCATCTTAACAAAAAAACAGAAATCCACTTATGGCAAGTAGTACCTTCAGCTATTAGTAATTGTCTTTGTGGGCTGAGTGCAGCAGTTCTAATTGCATTATATATGTGGTGTGTACACTACTTAGCATAAGTGAGTTAGCATAAGCAGAGGATAGACAAAATACAGAGAAGAAAAAATGACAGGCTGGAAAACACAGGCAGACATTACATACACAGGCGCAGCTAGATGACATCACTGTAACTGTCACAGGCTAATTTGCGTACTGCAAGTTGACTGAAGAAAGGAGCTGCTTGAGGAAGGAGGGACTGGAGGAAGTAGAAATCAACTGGATGGCACTTAGAGCCGGGACAAAGTCCTCCAGCACCAAAGACTGAGACACCAAAGTGCATCCCTCCATCCCTCCCACCCCAATCTTCACACACGGATTGCTATTAGACTAAAAGCGGACCAGGGCCCCCAACACCTTGATCTCTAGTTATCTGGCTTGCAGTCACTGCCATGTATCCCCTTTTCTTATTTCTCTCTGCTTCAAACACATAATAAGGGAATGATAGCTGAGTGAGTTGTGCGCCCCTCCTGCACTGCTCCCTGAGGCTGGAGCCTCTCTCGTCTCTGCCTCGGTCCGGCCCTGATGGCACTGTAAACTTGCCTACCAACATATGGCTGCACACTGCACTAGAATGCAGTAACAGAAATAAGGACATCTGACAGATATATTACAGCAAACATATTTTTTATTAAAGCAATACTATGCAACACATCAGATATTTTTACAGTATCCAATTTTAACCACTTCACAACTGAGGGGTTTTACCCCTGGAGCACCAGAGCAATTTTCACCTTTTAGCGCTCCTTCCATTCATTCGTCTATAACTTTATCATTACTTATCGCAATGAAATGAACTATATCTTGTTTTTTTCACCACCAATTAGGCTTTCTTTAGATGGGACATTATGCCAAGAATGATTTTATTCTAAATGTGTTTTAATGGGAAAATAGGAAAAAATGTAGGAAAAAAATCATTATTTTTCAGTTTTCAGCCATTATAGTTTTTAAATAATGCATGCTACTGTAATTAAAATCCATGAAATGTATTTGCCCATTTGTCCAGGTTATTACACCGTTTAAATTATGTCCCTATCACAATGTTTGGTGCCAATATTTTATTTGAAAATAAAGGTGCATTTTTTTAGTTTTGCGCCCATCCCTAATTACAAGCCCATAGTTTATAAAGTAACAGTGTTGTACCCTCGACATAAATATTTAAAGAGTTCAGTCCCTAAGGTAACTATTTATGTATTTTTTTTATTGTAATTTTTTTTCTTTTTATTACAAAAAAATAAAATAAAAAATTGGGGAGTGTGGGAGGTAATGAGTTAATTTATAATGTTAAACTATATATTTATATATAGATTGTAAGCCTCTGGCAGGGTCCTCCATTCCCTAGTGTAATCTACAGGATCATGTACTCTTGTCCTATGACAGCCTGTACTTGTATTACTGGGCCTACCTAACCAGCCCATATTGCATGATCATGTGTTTTGTACAATTTGCATGTATAACTTTGTTCTATGTTGTATAACCTTGTTATGTCTGTCATCCTTGTATCATTGTATATATTTATTGTCCAGCGCTGCATAATATGTTGGCGCTTTATAAATACAATAAATAATAATATTTATATATGAAAAATGTTTTTGGGTGTAGTTTTACTATTTGGTCACAAGATGGCCACAATCATTTTTTGTGCATGCATCCTGTAAGCGTAGGAAGTACGCTTACAGGAAGTGCAATGAGGCTAGGAAACTTATTTTTTCACAATGATCGCGCTGCTTCTCATAGAAGCAGACGATCATTGCTGGGGGGCTTAGATCAACGAATGGGAACGTTTTTTCCCGTTCATTGATCTCCGGGCGAGCGGGCGGTGGCATGCGGGAGGGCGCGCACGAGCGAGAGGGATCGCGGACAGCGGCAGTAGCGGCGGGGGTGCGTGTATCTACGCTCCTGGTGGGCAAAGGATGTTAAAAGGAGCGTAGATACACGCTACTACGGTGGTAAAGTGGTTAAAGTCAGTTCCCCTTTAAAGCTGGAAGCCTGTTGGATTAGGGAATTTGGGTCTATTGGGGCGGGTGGATTGAACCGTGACTACAACTTGAACTTTATATGGTAACTTTAATTTAGGACTTTCGCTTTTTTAGTGGTGTTTTTTGCCGTTTCAGCAGTTTTTGAATTCTTGTTGCCGTTTTGGACAGATGTTACGCTTCTCCTAATTATGATTTTTTAATCAGAGTTTAGCCTGTTTTCTGTGTTTTTTCATGAACTTTATAATACTGGTACCTGATTGGTTGGGTTATTTTTTCAAATTGAAAAGTGACCAATGAGAACATGGGGTGTGGCCAAACTGGCCAGTTGTGTGAAGTTCCCCATCAGGTCCTCTCATTTGCATGCCTTGTACTGATTGGCTCATTAAAAGTTCATGATACACTATATAAGGCTTGTGTTGTGCTGTGTGGCGTGAACAAGAGCCCTAGTGGCTTGAAACAGCGGGCTGTAGCCACTCATGCAGCATTTTAATGGAACTTTGTACTCAATTTTCATAAAATAAAGTGCATTTGTAAAAGAGCTGTGCTGGATTATGGACGAGCTCAGCTCGTCCATTACCGCCGGAGGGGATAGCATGGCCCAGGGAGATTTTTTTTTTCTTTTTGTACATCGTGTAGCTAGCACTTAGCTAGCTACATGTGTTGTCCGATCGCCGCCACTCCCCCGATTGCCGCGATCGGCGGCATTATACATACCCCCTGCTGGAGCCCGCGCTGGCGCAGCCTCTTCCATTACCACCAGGCGTCGCTATGGCTAGGATCGCCATAGCGATGAACGAAGCAGAATTAAGAAGTTACGGCTCTTGCGGGATCCTGGAGCGGTAAATATAGCCGGCGGCGATCGTGGGCGGGTCACAGCACCGGGACAATCAGGAGACACATGTAGCTAGCCTAGTGCTAACTACATGATTTAAAACAAGTTTTTTTAAAACATAGCCCTCCTGCGGACGAAAGTCCGCAACAATTGAACAACAGGAGAGATTAATGCAATTATCTAATCAACCAATCACATGGCAGTTGCTTCGATACATTTAGGGGTGTGGTCCTGGTTAAGCCAATCTCCTGAACTCAAAACTCAATGTCAGAATGGTAAAGAAAGGTGATTTAAGCAATTTTGAGCGTGGTATGGTTGTTGGTACTAGACGGGCCGATCTGAGTATTTCACAATCTGCTCAGTTAATACAGTGGGTTGCAAAAGTATTCGGCCCCCTTGAAGTTTTCCACATTTTGTCACATTACTGCCACAAACATGAATCAATTTTATTGGAACTCCACATGAAAGACCAACACAAAGTGGTGTACACATGAGAAGTGGAACGAAAATCATACATGATTCCAAACATTTTTTACAAATAAATAACTGCAAAGTGGTGTGTGCATAATTATTCGCCCCGTTTGATCTGGGTGCAGTCAGTTGCCTATAGACAATTGCCTGATGAGTGCTTATGACTAAATAGAGTGCACCTGTGTGTAATCTAATGTCAGTACAAATACAGCTGCTCTGTGAGGGCCTCAGAGGTTGTCTAAGAGAATATTGGGAGCAACAACACCGTGAAGTCCAAAGAACACACAAGACAGGTCCAAGACAGGTCAGGGATCAAGTTATTGAGAAATTTAAAGCAGGCTTAGGCTACAAAAAGATTTCCAAAGCCTTGAACATCCCAAGGAGCACTGTTCAAGCGATCATTCAGAAAAAGGAGTATGGCACAACTGTAAACCTACCAAGACAAGGTCATCCACCTAAACTCACAGGCCGATCAAGGAGAGCGTTGATCAGAAATGCAGTCAAGAGACCCATGGTGACTCTGGACGAGCTGCAGAGATCTACAGCTCAGGTGGGAGACTCTGTCCATAGGACAACTATTAGTCATGCACTGTACAAAGTTGGCCTTTATGGAAGAGTGGCAAGAAGAAAGGCATTGTAAACAGAAAGCATAAGAAGTCCCATTTGCAGTTTGCCACAAGCCATGTGGGGGACACAGCAACCATGTGGAAGAAGGTGCTCTAGTCAGATGAGATCAAAATGGAACTTTTTGGCCAAAATGCAATACGATATGTGCGGCAGAAAACGAACACTGCACATCACTCTGAACACACCATCCCCACTGTCAAATATGGTGGTGGCAGCATCATGCTCGGGGGTGCATCTCTTCAGCAGGGACAGGGAAGCTGGTCAGAGTTGATGGGAAGATGGATGGAGCCAAATACAGGGCAATCTTGGACGAAAATCTCTTGGAGACTGCAAAAGACTTGAGACTGGGGCGGAGGTTCACCTTCTAGCAGGACTATGACCCTAAACATAAAGCCAGGGCAACAATGGAATGGGTTTAAAACAAAACATATCCATGTGTTAGAATGGCCCAGTCAAAGTCCACATCTAAATCCAATCGAGAATCTGTGGCAAGATCTGAAAACTGCTGTTCACAAACGCTGTCCATCTAATCTGACTGAGCTGGAGCTGTTTTGCAAAGAAGAATGGGCAAGGATTTCAGTCTCTAGATGTGCAAAGCTGATAGAGACATACCCTAAAAGACTGGCAGCTGTAATTGCAGCAAAAGGTGGTTCTACAAAGTATTGACTCAGGGGGGCGAATAATTACGCACACCCCACTTTGCAGTTATTTATTTGTAAAAAATGTTTGGAATCATGTATGATTTTTGATCCACTTCTCACATGTACTCCACTTTGTATTGGGCTTTCACGTGGAATTCCAATAAAATTGATGCATGTTTGTGGCAGTAATGTGACAAAATGTGGAAAACTTCAAGGGGGCCGAATACTTTTGCAACCCACTGTATTTAACCGCTCTTTAGAACTGAGGTATGCAGCAAAGCATTTGTAAAGCCACAACACACACAACCTTGAGGCGGATGGGCTACAACAGCAGAAGACCCCACCGGGTACCACTCATCTCCACAACAAATAGGAAAAAGAGGCTACAATTTGCACAAGCTCACCAAAATTGGACAGTTGAAGACTGGAAAAATGTTGCCTGGTCTGATGAGTCTCGATAGAGTCAGAATTTGGCGTAAACAGAATGAGAACATGGATCCATCATGCCTTGTTACCACTGTGCTGGCTGGTGGTGTAAAGGTGTGGGGGATGTTTTCTTGGCAAACTTTAGGCCCAATTTGCCACGGGCTACCTGATCATTGTTTCTGACCATGTCCATCCCTTCATGACCACTATATACACATCCTCTGATGGCTACTTCCAGCGGGATAATGCACCATGTCACAAAGCTCAAATCATTTCAACTTGGTTTCTTGAACATGACATTGAATTCGCAACGAGATAAAAACAAGGAACACCAAGAGCCCCAATAGTGTAATATGTACTGGTAAATGGTTACTAGATAGAGTAAATATTAATACTCACAAACCAGGGTTACCATTAGGCAACCACTGTAAAGGCAGGTGGGGAGATTTTCCTGACCCCACTCAGGAATAAGAAGTTGCTCTCTGTAGATGAGAAAAAGGGGGTTCAACCCTCCACCCAGGGTGGACTCAATATTATGCAGGAGAACAGAGGCGCCAAAAGGATAAAAGGAAGCTAGGGGCTTGATTCACAAAGCGGTGCTAACCTACTTAGCACGTCTAAAGTCTTTAGACACGCTAACCAGGGTGCTAAGTAGGTTAGCACCGGATTTTTCAATCAGATCGCGCGCCAACTTTGCGCGCGCAAAGTTTTACACGCGCAAAGTGTTACGCGCGCTAAGTCCCATAGGCTTTAATGGGCACTTCGCGCGGAGCGCCCTGCGCTCTGTGCAGTACTCACGTAAAGTTATATGCGCATAAAGTTTTGCGCGCGTAAAGTTTTATGCGCGAAAAGCTTGTTTAGACGTGCTAAGGGGGTTTTCACAGGCGTGCTAACAGTTAGCACCGCTTTGTGAATCAAGCCCTAAATGAGCTTAAAAACCAAATTCTTGGTAAATAGAGGAGGCAGTGGTGGACTTGCCTCCTCCAAGTAGACACACAACGACTATAGTAAAGACAGTCAATATATTTTATTTATGAACTCCAAATATGCAACGCGTTTCGCAGGTTTGATCCCGCTTCATCAGGCAATAACAACGGAGCTATAGCATATGTGGTCAGCAGAAGAGCCAGGCACCTCTGTGTCACAGAGGTGCCACAGAGGTGCCTGGCTCTTCTCCTGACCACATATGCTATAGCTCCGTTGTTATTGCCTGATGAAGCGGGATCAAACCTGCGAAACGCGTTGCATATTTGGAGTTCATAAATAAAATATATTGACTGTCTTTACTATAGTCGTTGTGTGTCTACCTTGAGGAGGTAAGTCCACCACTGCCTCCTCTATTTACCAAGAATTTGGTTTTTAAGCTCATTTAGCTTCCTTTTATCCTCTTGGCGCCTCGGTTCTCCTGCATAATGACATTGAGTTCACTGTACTAAAATGGCCCCCACGCTCACCAGATCTCTACCCAATAGAGCATCTTTGGGATGTGATGGAATGGGAGCTTCGTGCCCTGGATGTGCATCCCACAAATCTCCATCATTTGCAAGGTGCTATCCTATCAATATGGGCCAACATTTCAAAAGAATGCTTTCAGCACCCTTTGAATCAATGCCACATAGAATTCAGAAGCAAAGGAAGCTCCTGCATTAGTGGTTTCTGGCCTGTGGGGTTTGCACACAGCCAATATGGCGACTGATGTGCAGCTCGGCGTGGGGCCGGTGACCGAAAGTGACGTCAACTCCACTTCTGGTTACTCAGGAACAACAGTGAATGTTTCAGGTCTTCCTGTGGGGAGTTGTGCGGCAATGCCAGGGCAAAGCCCTTTGTTTACAAGTGTGCCCATGATGCAGGGAGTGGCGGTAGTATTTCTGCATTGTGTGATGGTGGAGTCCTTTGATGCTGCCGCTTATACAGCAGCAATGTCAGTGGAAGCGTCTTTTGGTGCTGCCATTAAGCAGATGTGCAGCAGCCTTCCTGATACTACGAAGGGCAGGATTGACCAGGTACAGGATATGGAGGTCAGTGTTAAGGGAGGTGGGCAAGGGGGGAAAAGAAGGGGAGATGATGAAAAAATGGCTGGTGGTGGGTAAGGGAAAAGAAGGTTGGTGGAGACAATGAAGGGTGGGGGAAGTAGGGAGGGGAGCTTTCAGCAAGGGGCATTATGGGTGGGTGAAGGAGGGAGGAAGGTAGATGCTGTAGTTAAAAGTAATATCCCTCAGAAAGGTAATCAAAAAGAGGCAAATAATACTTAAAAACAGAAAGTAATGATTTTACATATGCCCAGATGCTAAAAAGTAAAAATGTACCTAACAAAAGTTTTGTTATACAAGATGAGGTTGGATTATGCTCTAGAAATAGGAGGAACTTGGTGAGAATTTGCTATAATTGAGAAGATGGGCTAACATATACACGTAAGACTTTCATTCAGTGATTTTTACGCTGTTTTAACTCCTAAAACCCCCCTGTGAGGGAACGCGGAAAAGCCGCCGCGTGTACTGACAGCAAGGCAGCTGATTCCGCGTCCAACGCGGTGGTCTGCACGCGGAAGCATGCGTCTGGTAACTTGGCAGAACACGGAAAAGCCGCCGCATGTACTGACAGCAAGGCAGCTGGTTCCGCATCCAGCGCGGTGGTTTGCACGCAGCAGTGTGCATCTGGTCTAGCTGAGTCTGTTAGTTCACACAGGCTTAGGAATACGCTCGCGCGCACTGAAAGGCAGAGCTTTTATGATGGCCAAGGGGGGGGGGGGGGGGGTCAGCTGACCAGGCCGATCAGCTGACCTCAGAGCTGGTAACCATTGGTTGATCACTTCAGGGTGGCGCCAGAGAGTGCTGCTCTATATATGGTTACTGCTGGCCACTCTCAAACTGTCTGCCATTGCGAACACTACGTGGAAGCACTCAGACCTTAGTCAGATCCAACAGTGTGTTTGAACCAGGAGGACCTGGGAATTCACACTGAGCCAGATTACTTGTGTTATCATTCTGTTATACTTTAGACTATTTCCAGGGTGTAGAGACCACGGACCTCACACCCAAGACTAGGGAACTTGTGTTATCATTCTGTTTACTTCAGACTAGTTCCAGGGTGTAGAGGCCACGGACCTCACACCCAAGACTAGGGAACTTGTGTTAGCATCCTGTTATACGTCAGACTAGTTCCAGGGTGTAGAGACCACGGACCTCACACCCAAACCCATTGTTTGATATTTGTTATGACCTGTTGCGTTCCTGACTATCCCTCTGCTCTCTGATTCGGTACCACGCATATCTGATATTCTGTTGCCAAACCCTGCCTGCCTTGGATACTGAATCAGCCTTCTGTCTTTGTACTTTGTCTGTCCGTGTGTTGCCGACCTGGCTTGCCCGACCTCGAGAGCTATCTCTCTCCACTAAAGAGATAGTCTCCAGATCAGTCAGTGACATCCACCTTCAGGTGTCACTCACTCTCTGGCCCTTCCTACCTTCAGCCTGACTCCACCCCTTGGAGAGTCTCAGGCTGCTGGAGGGTTTCTGTACTCTCTATAGCAGTACCTCCTGTACTGCCAAAGGCCACCTGCTCATCAGGTGGATTACTCAAAGTCATACTGTTACACCAAACACTCAATATATATATTCAGAGGTGTCCAGAGGTTAGTACTATATCTGTATTATTGGTGATTCTGCAGATCATCCATAATCAGGTATAGATCTGTATTCTTGGTGATACTGCAGATCACCAATAATCAGATTCTCTCTGTGTGCTGACACCGATCGTTACAGAACGGCAGACCAAACCCAAATGGACGCACTCAACAGCCGTCTGAATGCACTCACCACCTCGGTGGAAAATTTCATCCAAGTGATGGACAATCATCAGACCCAGATCAATGCCTTGTCTGGGTCTGCACAAACCTTACAGACGGCTGTGGATACAGTGTGATCTCCTCCTTGCACAGACATACGCATGTCTGTACCTGAAAGGTTTTCTGGCCATAGATCTGACTTTCAGAACTTCAGAAATCGAGTGTTATCGTACTTTGAGTTAAGACCTAATTCTTCAGGAACCGTAGCACAAAGAATTACGTTTATTAAGACCCTATTGTCAGGGGATTCCCAGACCTGGGCATATAATCTCCAGCCAGGGAATGAGGCTCTAACCTCAGTTGAGGCATTTTTTAAAGCCATGGCTATAATTTATGATGATCCGGACATTGCCTCTACCGCGGAGCGGAAGCTCAAGACTTTGCGGCAGGGCAGGGATCCGGTAGAAGTTTATGCAGCTGAGTTCAGAAAATGGGCAGTTTCAGCCAGATGGGGCTCATTTGCGCTTCTAGACTGTTTGTTTTTTGTCAGGGCTGTCAGACGCGGTCTCAGAGCTAATGTTGGGTCATCCTGAGCCAAAGTCTATCGATGAGGCCATTTCATTGGCCATCAGGGTTGACCGTCGCTTACGTTACGAAAGACAGACCCGGGGTAGGAACAATGTGAGATATGTGTCCTACGCCGCGCCGCCATCTGAGTCATCTCCACCCGCTTCGCCTCCACCAGAACCAATGCAGATTGGTCGGTCGAGATTGTCCCGGGTGGAACGAAGGCGCAGAGAAACAGAGCAGCTCTGCTGTACTGTGCAGAGGGGGGTCATAGAGTGCAAAATTGTCCCAAAAAGTCGGGAAACGCTGCCGCCTAGGTGTAGTCGGAGGTAATACCCTAGGCGTGCAGTCGTTACCTCTAGATGATAAACTTATGCTCCTCCCTTGTACCATATCTTGGAAGGATAAGACAGAGACCACTGAAGCCTTCATTGACTCTGGCTCAGCAGCCAACTTTATGGATTATGAATTTGCTAAGAAATTGGGGATTCCAATTTCCCTGTTGAAGCAACAGATTCTGGTCACTGCAGTGGATGACTCTCTCTTGCAGAGTAACCACCCTCTGTCTCAGACCCCAGAGTTAAGGGTTACGGTAGGGGTGTTACAAAAAGAGAATTTACAGTTTCTGGTGTTGCAAATGACAACCTCCACGATCATTCTTGGTATGCCATGGTTACAACTTCACTTGCCTCAGATCGATTGGGCTACAGGTCAGCTAACGAGCTGGTCTACCCATTGTTATCATCATTGTCTAGCGAAGGTAACCTTGGGTAAAACCAAGATTCACATGGAGGGATTGCCAGATCGGTATTCAGAATTTGCGGACGTGTTTTGTGCTAAGTCAGCTGATAAACTTCCTCCACACCGTCCTTTTGATTGCCCCATTGATCTCAGGTCTGGTTGTATGCCCCCTAGAGGTCATCTCTATAATTTATCTGGGCCAGAGAAATTGGCCATGCAGGAATACATCCGAGAAAATTTAGCTAAGGGTTTAATTCGTCCTTCTCGGTCCCCAGCAGGGGCCGGCTTCTTTTTTGTGAAAAAGAAGGATGGAGGCCTCCGTCCATGCATTGATTATCGGGGCTTAAATAAAATTACTGTAAAAAATCGTTACCCTCTGCCCTTAAAGAGAATCTGTACTCTAATATTCTTACACTAAAAAGCATACCATTCTATTCCTTATTTTCTCCTGTGCCCCTCTGTGCTGTTTCTGCCACTCTCTGCTGCAATCCTGGCTTGTAATTAACAGTTTTAGGCAATGTTTACAAACAAACTAACCAGCTTCTAATAGGCTCAGCTAAGCATAGTGTGTGAGTATGCAGGGGGCCTGCAGAGGGTGTGTATCGCTTCTACCAATCACAAGCAGCCCTGCACATTCCACACAATCAAAGCCTTAGCCCGACAAACAGGACAGAGGAAAGATACATTGATTTATTACAGAGACAGTGTAATTAGGAAGAGCTGCAGTAAGCCCCAGCACATTAGAACAGGCATAGGAACTCATAGGATAGAAGAACTAAGGCTGAAAAAATTGTTACAGAGTCTCTTTAATAGATGATTTATTTACCCAGGTCACCAATGCTAAAATTTTCTCTAAGCTGGATTTAAGGGGTGCGTACAACCTTGTGCGTATCAGGGACGGTGATGAATGGAAGACGGCCTTTAACACGCCCGATGGGCATTACGAGTACCTAGTGATGCCCTTCGGGTTGTGTAACGCTCCGGCCGTCTTCCAAGAGCTGATTAATAAGGTTGCAGAGAGGTATTGGGCAAATTCGTCTTGGTGTATTTAGACGACATACTCATTTTCTCGTCCAACCTCTCAGAACACAGGAAACATGTTAAGTTTGTGTTACGTAAGTTAAGACAAAATATGCTGTATGCTAAATTGGAGAAGTGAATTTTCGAAGTGACCTCTGTCGCCTTTCTGGGGTACATAATTTCGACCTCTGGCCTCTCTATGGACCCTGGAAAAGTTTCAGCTGTCTTGGAGTGGCCCCAACCTGTAGGACTGAAAGCTCTCCAGAGATTCCTGGGGTTCGCCAACTACTATAGGAGGTTCATAAAGGGGTACTCTACAGTGATTTCACCTCTCACCAGTCTCACCAAAAAAGGGGCAGATACTCACCACTGGTCCCCTGAGGCCCATGCTGCTTTCTCCACCCTGAAGAAACTGTTCTGTTCTGCCCCCATACTGAGACATGTTGACATTACCTTTCCCTTTATCGTGGAGGTAGATGCCTCAGAGGTAGGGGTAGGGTCTGTGCTGTCTCAGCGTTCTGGGTTGCAGGGAAAACTGCATCCTTGTGCCTATTTCTCCCGTAGGTTTTCACCCGCAGAGAAAAACTACGATATAGGCAATAGGGAGCTTCTAGCCATCAAATTGGCTTTTGAGGAATGGCGGCATTGGCTAGAAGGAGCAGAACATACCATTACTGTACATTGAAGGCGCTAAGAGACTTAGCCCCGACAGGTCTGGTGGTCATTATTTTTCTCACGATTCAGATTTGTAATCACGTATACCCCTGGTAGTAAGAACATCAAGGCTGATGCCTTATCCAGATGTTTTGAGCCCGAGACAGCACAGCCCTCAGACCCAGAGACCATTGTTCCTCAACTTCCTCAGAAGATGGTTCTAGCAGCCACTGAGACCTGGAAAGACTGGACAGTCACGTTGGGTCCGTTCCAACAAGATGTACCAGAGGGGAAGCCTGAGGGGGTCATGTTTGTGCCACTGCCTTTCCGCTTACAAATATTGCAGCTGTTCCATTCCCACAAGAATGCTGGGCATCCTGGGGCCACCAGAACTCAGTATCTCATTGCTAGATGTGCTTGGTGGCCGTCATTGGCAACTGACTGCAAGGTGTATGTGAGGGAATGTGCAGTGTTTGCTAGGAGCAAACCCTCTCGTCAGGCACCTGTTGGAACATTGCAGCCCCTGCCAGTCCCGAGTGAACCATGGACCCATTTGTCCATGGATTTTGTGGGCGAGCTCCCCAGGTCTGAGGGCATGACGGGTGATAGTCGATCGATTCAGTAAGATGGCCCATTTTGTCCCCCTGAAAGGACTCCCTCGGCCCAGGAATTGGCCGATCTCTTCATCCAGCATATTTTCTGGCTGCATGGCATTCCAGGAAATATAGTGTCAGATCGGGGAGTCCAATTTGTTTCCAAGTTTTGGAGGGCATTCTGCCATCAGTTAGACATGGAGCTTTCTTTCTCATCAGGCTACCACCCACAGACCAATGGCCAGACCGAAAGAACGAATCAGTCTCTGGAACAATTTCTGAGGTGTTATGTTGCAGATGCCCAAACCGACTGGGTCAAATTTTTGCCGTTTGCGGAATTTGCACACAACAATCTGAAGAGTTCCTCCTCAGGATTTTCCCCATTTCAGGTGGTGAAGGGAAGGTTACCTAAGTTCACCCCATTGCCAGTGGCTTCTACTCCGTTTCCAGCCCTGGAGAGTTGGCAGAGGTCTCTGAAACAGATTTGGGGAATGGTTAAAAGAAATCTGGGGAGGGCCTTTCAGAACCAGAAGAAACACGCTGACAAGAAACGTTCCATGGAATGGGAGTTTCTTCCAGGAGACTTGGTCTGGGTGTCCACACGACATTTGGCTCTAAAGCAACTGTCACCCAAGTTAGGTCCCAGATGTGTGGGTCCTTTTCCAGTGACCAGGAAAATCAATAATGTCACTTATGCCATTGATCTCCCTACCAGCATGCATGGTGTGAGATAATTTCATGTGTCCTTGCTCAAGCCGACAGTGCACGTGGATCCCCCCCCCCCCCCCCCCGTGTTGATTGATGACCAACCTGAGTATGAAATTGAGAAGATTCTGGACTCACGGCTTGTGCAGAACTCCGTGCAGTATTTGGTTCACTGGAAAGGGTATGGCATAGAGGAGAGAGCTTGGGTGCCAGACTGTCGTATGCACGCAGAGGAGTTAAAAAAGGAATTCCATGACTTACATCCTGGGAAGCCGGGTAGGAGATGTCCGGAGTCCACTCCTCGCGGGGGGGGGGGTACTGTGAGAGAACGTTGAAAAGCCGCCGCTAGTACTGACAGCAAGGCGGCTGGTTCCGCGTCCAGCGCGGCGGTTTGCACGCAGCAGCGTGCATCTGGTCTGGCTGAGTCTGTTAGTTCACACAGGCTTAGGAATACGCGCGCGCGCGCTGAAAGGCAGAGCTTTTATGATGGCCAAGGGGGGGGGTCAGCTTACCAGGCCGATCAGCTGACCTCAGAGCTGGTAACCATTGGTTGATCACTTCAGGGTGGCGCCAGAGAGCGCTGCTTTATATATGGTTACTGCTGGCCACTCTCAAACTGTCTGCCGTTGCGAACACTACGTGGAAGCACTCAGACCTTAGTCAGATCCAACAGTGTGTTTGAACCAGGAGGACCTGGGAATTCACACTGAGCCAGATTACTTGTGTTATCATTCTGTTATACTTTAGACTATTTCCAGGGTGTAGAGACCACAAACCTCACACCCAAGACTAGGGAACTTGTGTTATCATTCTTTTATACTTCAAACTAGTTCCAGGGTGTAGAGACCACGGACCTCACACCCAAGACTAGGGAACGTGAGTTATCATTCTGTTATACTTCAGACTAGTTCCAGGGTGTAGAGACCACGGACCTCACACCCAAGACTACGGAACTTGTTATCATTCTGTTTACTTCAGACTAGTTCCAGGGTGTAGAGACCACGGACCTCACACCCAAGACTAGGGAACTTGTGTTAGCATCCTGTTATACGTCAGACTAGTTCCAGGGTGTAGAGACCACGGACCTCACACCCAAGACTAGGCACTGTTTGATATTTGTTATGACCTGTTGCTTTCCTGACTATCCCTCTGCTCTCTGATTCGGTACCACGCATATCTGATATTCTGTTGCCAAACCCTGCCTGCCTTGGATACCGAATCAGCCTTCTGTCTTTGTACTTTGTCTGTCCGTGTGTTGCCGACCTGGCTTGCCCGACCTCGAGAGCTATCTCTCTCCACTAAAGAGATAGTCTCCAGATCAGTCAGTAACATCCACCTTCAGGTGTCACTCTCTGGCCCTTCCTACCTTCAGCCTGACTCCACCCCTTGGAGAGTCTCAGGCTGCAGGAGGGTTTCTGTACTCTCTATAGCTGTACCTGCTCATCAGGTGGATTACTCAAAGTCATACTGTTACACCAAACACTCAATATATATATTCAGAGGTGTTCAGAGGTTAGTACTATATCTGTATTATTGGTGATTCTGCAGATCATCCATAATCAGGTATAGATCTGTATTCTTGGTGATACTGCAGATCACCAATAATCAGATTCTCTCTGTGTGCTGACACCGATCGTTACACCCCCCTTGTTTTTTTATGTCAGTTTCCTTCCTCCGGCTGGTCTGGAAACTTCTGGGAGAAGTGTGAAAATACTTTATTTTATTTATTTATTGTATTTATAAAGCGCCAACATATTACGCAGCGCTGAACATTAGTTTAGGTTACAGACAATATTTAGGGGTGACATACAGCAAAATGACAACACATGAATACAAGAAAGACCAGAGCAGGCAGCACAGTAGGAGTAATGGTTAGTCAGTCACTGGAGGGGAGCATGGAGATTAGGCAAGTTAGGTTCACACAGATGCATAGCATAGGTTCACAGTAATGGAGGTGCATAATCAGGTAGGACACAAAAGGAGGAGGGCCCTGCCCACAGGCTTACAATCTAGAGGGAGAGGTAAGGACACGAAAGGTAGGGGACCAGAGTTCAGCTGTGGGTTTAGAGCACTTGTGAGGGGTAGTAGGCCAGAGTGAAAAGGTGAGTTTTGAGAGCCTTCTTGAAGATGTTGAAGGAAGGGGCTGCCCTAATGGGTGAAGGTAGGGAGTTCCATAGTGTTGGAGCAGCTCTTGAGAAGGCCTGGTGGCATGCATGGGACTGGGTGATGCGTGGGGCGGTCAGGCGAAGTTCATTGGAAGAGCGGAGTAAGCGGCTAGGTGTGTACCTCTGAGTAAGATCATAAATGTAGGTTGGACAGGTTTTTTGGACAGATTTGTAGGTCAGACACAGTATCTTGAATCTGATTCTGGACTGGATAGGAAGCCAGTGGATGGCTTCAAGGAGGGGATCCACCGTGGTGGAGCGATGGGAGCAGTGGATAATTCTGGCTGTCGCATTCGTGATGGACTGCAGTGGGGCTGTTCAGGTCATAAGGAGACCAGACAGAAGGGCATTGCAGTAGTCAGGGCGGGAATTTATGAGGGCATGGATGAGGAGTTTGGTGGTGGCGGAGGTTAGGAAAGGGCGAATCTTACAGATGTTACGAAGGTGGAAGTTGCAGGACTTTGTGAGGTTTTGGGTGTGGGGAGTGAAGGAGAGTGCGGAGTCCAGGGTGACACCCAGACAGCGGGCTTGAGAGGTAGGGCGAATGGTAGTGTGGTTAACAGTGACATGCACATCTGTGAGGTTCATGGATGGCCGGGATGGGAAGATCATAAATTCCGTTTTCTCTAGATTTAGTTTCAGGAACCTAGCAGACATCTAGGAGGAGATGGCTGATAGGCAGGAGGAGACCTTGTCCATGGTACTGGTGGATGTGTCAGGGGTGTGGAGGTAGATCTGGGTGTCATCTGCATACAGATGATAGTTAAAACCCATGGAGGAGATAACCTTGCCAATAGAGGATGTGTATAGGGTGAACAGTAGGGGGCCAAGGACCGAGCCTTGGGGGACTCCCACTGAGAGGTGGTTGGGGGTGGACGAGGACTCATTGAAGGCGGTCGTGAAGGAGCGGTTGGAGAGGAAGGATGAAAGCCAGGTCAGGGCGGGATCGTGAATGCCCATGGACTGGAGGAGTAGGGGATGATCTACTGTGTCAAAAGCTGCTGAAAGTTCAAGGAGGAGGAGAATGGAGTATTTACCTCCAGCTTTAGCTAAGGCAAGGTCATTGACCACTTTGGTGAGAGCAGTTTCGGTTAAGTGGGCAGGCCGAAATCCAGATTGCAGTGGGTCTAGCAGTGAGTTGGCATTAAGGTACTGGGTCAGGCGTTTGTGAACCAGACGCTCAAGGAGTTTTGAGGCAAAGGGAAGGAGGGAGAAAGGGCGGTAGTTGGAGGGTAGCGAGGGGTCGAGGGAGTGTTTCTGGAGCAGGGGTAGTACAGTGGCCTGCTTGAAGTCTGAGGAGAAGGTGTCTGTGGATAGGGAGAGGTTGAACAGGGTTGTAAGGACGAAGTGGGTAGTGGGTGTCAGGACACCTTCTAAAAAAAGACACAGGGAAAAAAATAATAAATCTATAAATGCTATAATAAATCTTTTGTTTATTACAAAGATTTGTCGTCATTGAGGTAAGCTACCTCACGTTTTTGTCAATTTTAAACTGTTTTTAGATGCTTTTATCTACGATTAGGGCGCCTCTTTACAATTGTCTAGGGTAGTAAGGACTGGGTCCAATTTCGTGAAGTGAGGCTGGAGTAAATCAGAGGGGATGGGGTAAAGGGGGGAAGTAGTGGTATGGAAAGTCTGCAGTAGGTGGATGACTTCCTCGGTGGTAGTAGGAGTGAAGGAGGCGAGGGGAGGATAGGGTGGAGGAGGAGCTGGTTGGGAGGGGATGGGAAGAGAAGATTGGAGATTGGATATTTCCTGACGGATGGAGACAATTTTGTTGGTGAAGTGGGTGGCTAAATCTGTGTCAGAGAGGGAGGAAATGGGGGGTGGGTTTAAGCAGGGAGTTGAAAGTGGCAAAAAGACGCCGGGGGTTGGAAGCTTGTGCTCCGATGAGCTTGGTAAAGTATTCCTGCTTCGCATGAGCAAGGGCAGTGTGGAACTGCAGCAGGTTAGTCTTGTACTGTAGGAAATCCTGGTTAAGTTTAGTTTTCCTCCATTTCCGTTCAGTGACGCGTGTTTTCCTCTGGAGGTTGCGAGTATGGGTAGTGCGCCAGGGCTGGGGGTTCGGGGGTAGGTTGCGGCAAAATATTGGTGGAGCAGCTTTCTCTAGGGCTGATGAGAGAGTTTGGCGATACTGAGCTGCAGCAAGATTAGGACAGGTTAGGGTGGAGAGAGTGGAGGAGAGGGCATGAAGGGGGTCAGCAAGGACGCTAGGGTTGAGCTTCTGTAGGTCTCGCTGCCATCGACCAGGTGGGTGGGCGGGCAGTTTGGAGGTTACTTCCGTGAGGAGGTTGAAGGTGAGAAGGTGATGGTCTGAGGGTGGAAAAGGTGCGATGTCAAGGTCTGCAATGGTGGTGGATTTAGTGAATATAAGGTCGAGAGTGTGACCTGCAGTGTGAGTGGGGGTGTTGGTGTGTTGTACTAGTCCAAGTGAGTTGGCAATGGTGAGTAGCCAGGTCACAGTGGAGTTCTGGGCTTCATCGATGGGAATATTGAAATCCCCAAGGATGATAGTGGGGAGGTCAGAGGAGAGGATGTGAGGGCGCCAGGAGGCAAGGTCATTGAGAAATTGTGGGGAGGAGCCCGGAGGGCGGTATAAGACCGCAACAATGGCAGGGAGGGGGTGGTAGAGGCGGATAGTGTGGGCCTCGAATGATGTGAATTGTAGGGAGGTAGGTGGGGTGAGAACACGGAAGGTGCAGGATGGGGAGAGGAGCAGACCCTCCCCCATTCCTGTTGTCTGGTCTGGGGGTGTGACTGAGATGAAGCCCCCAGTAGGAGAGGGCAGCCTCTGCGGCAGAGTGAGAAGGGGTGAGCCATGTCTCAGTGAGTGCGAGGATGGTGAGGGATTTGGAGAGGAAGAGGTTGTGGACTACTGTAAGTTTATTGCGGACAGATCTGGCATTCCAGAGATCGCAGGGTAGGTGGAGCATGTGTTTGTGCGTGGGATGGATGGAAATAAGGTTGGAGCGAGGATGGATGTTGAGGTTATTTGTGGACAGAGGGCTGTAAAGTGTGTGAAGCAGGTCAGCAGGGGGTGCTTGTCTGGCAGCAGGCTGTGGTTCAGGATTGGGTGATATATCACCAGCTGCAAGTAAGAGTAGGAGGGAGAGAGTAAGCAAATGTGAATGGGATTTAAATGTTTGTGAGGTTTTTGAGCTGCTGGGGGGAGAGAGAGATTTCAGGAGAGCTAACAATTTATGAGAAGCTGAGCAAGGTGAGGAAAGCAGAGCAGGTGAAATTAATATGGAGTGTGGTACTCTGGGAGGATGCATATTGCTGTGCAACTTGTAGATGTTTGCAGACAGGCAGAACATAAGAAAAAGTGCAGTAAACATGGTAATGGTCTCTGATTATAACCAGGAAGTTTCCAACCACTAAACAGTTTATGAGTATACAGTTAGTGCAAGCAAACCTGTGTGCACAAAGAAGCAGAGTCTACTTGGCTGTGCAACATCTGTCCAGCAGTGGCATTTTTAGCAATAGTATTAGAGGCAGTTCTGGATGCAGAGTAGTTGTTTTCTGCAGTCCTGTGGCTGTTGAATCCTGTTTGAATTCTTGGTAAATTCGTGGTAAGTTGTAAGCACTTTGTAATAAATGGCACTTAGGAATGAAATGTCACAAGTGACCTAGGCCACGAGTGACCAAGCTCCAGCGCTTAAGGTATGTTAGCTGCCATGGTTGAATTGGAAGTGATTCTCAATTAGAATTTGGGAAAATCAGTTCAGCTGAAGAGCAGCCCTGCAATAAATATTTGCTGCTCACTGACTTGGAAAACAAGTGATGAATGGAAAGGTTTGGCTCCCCACACTGTGTCCAGAGTCACTGGAGAAAAAGGTGACGATCGTGGTCCCGAATGAGTCCATCCCAAGTGTTGTTCTGGTTTAACCATGACACACTGCAGCCTGAGACACACTGTAAGCACTTTTCTGACCGTCAGTGCGGTGTCTGAGTTTTAAAAAAAAAGTAAAAAATGCTTCAACTGATTTGCATTAAAATTGTGTCAAAATCTGCCAGAAAGATCCTCTCCCTGTGATGAGGTGTTACTTGTTGCTGGTGATGTTTGACCTTTGAGGCCCCCTGCAGGGTTTCTGGCTTTCAGTGAGTTGGTCCCCCCTCCTTTCATACTATGCAAGTGTCCCCATCAAAACCAGAGACACTGCAGGGGGCCTCAGAGAATACACAACACATTGCCAGCATGGAAAGGATATTTCTGGCCAGAAAGATTTCTTGCTCCAGTCCTGCCCCACATTCTGAGTGAGCTGTTCTGGCCTCCGTCTGTAACTTATGTACTGAAGTTTTCCCAGCTGCAACGATATGTACTCTGAGTTATCACTTTACTTTCAACAAGCCATTTTCATTTGTTTTGTTTTTTTATTGCTTGGATCTCTTGTTCACATTATGTATTATCTTAACTAATATCTGCTTAGTTTGTCATAGTGTACATTTAAATGCTAGAATAACCACATTTTCTATCTTTAAAATTATCTAATGGGGGTCCTACTAGACCCGTATATTTTTGATGGTGGCTATTCAGTTAAAGAACTTTAAAAGCCCTTCAGGTAGACCTTGCTGGCTGGTGTTATCAACCTTCAGAATGAGGAATAGGAAGACAATATGTACTGAAGGTATTAAAATATGTATGTGTCAGTACAGGACTCGGCCCTGAACTGTCCACCCAGGTATTGAATCCTAAACACTGTGGGCAACAATACTAGTTGTTTATTTATATGCTCTTAGATAAAATGGGCTGCTGATTTTTGCTAGGTGTACATGGGTCTTTTACAGAACAGGAAATAATTGGATATGTTGAGGGCTATAGATGTCTGGAGCATTTGATAAAAGTGATGAAATCTGGTGGAAAAATTACAGTGGGTTGCAAAAGTATTTAGCCCCCTTGAAGTTTTCCACATTTTGTCATATTACTGCCACAAACATGAATCAATTTTATTGGAATTCCACATGAAAGCCCAATACAAAGTGGTGTACATGTGAGAAGTGGATCGAAAATCATACATGATTCCAAACATTTTTTACAAATAAATAACTGCAAAGTGGGGTGTGCGTAATTATTCGCCCCCCTGAGTCAATACTTTGTAGAACCACCTTTTGCTGCAATTACAGCTGCCAGTCTTTTAGGGTATGTCTCTACCAGATTTGCACATCTAGAGACTGAAATCCTTGCCCATTTTTCTTTGCAAAACAGCTCCAGCTCAGTCAGATTAGATGGACAGCGTTTGTGAACAGCAGTTTTCAGATCTTGCCACAGATTCTCGATTGGATTTAGATCTGGACTTTGACTGGGCCATTCTAACACATAGATATGTTTTGTTTTAAACAATTCCATTGTTGCCCTGGCTTTATGTTTAGGGCCGTTGTCCTGCTGGAAGGTTAACCTCCGCCCCAGTCTCAAGTGTTTTGCAGTCTCCAAGAGGTTTTCTTCCAAGTTTGCCCTGTATTTGGCTCCATCCATCTTCCCATCAACTCTGACCAGCTTCCCTGTCCCTGCTGAAGAGATGCACCCCCTGAGCATGATGCTGCCACCACCATATTTGACAATGGGGATGGTGTGTTTAGAGTGATGTGCAGTGTTAGTTTTCTGCCACACTTAGCGTTTTGCATTTTGGCCAAAAAGTTCCATTTTGGTCTCATTTGACCAGAGCACCTTCTTCCACATGGTTGCTGTGTCCCCCACATGGCTTGTGGCAAACTGCAAACGGGACTTCTTATGCTTTCTGTTAACAATGCCTTTTTTCTTGCCACTCCTCCATAAAGGCCAACTTTGTACAGTGCATGACTAATAGTTGTCCTATGGACAGAGTCTCCCACCTGAGCTGTAGATCTCTGCAGCTCGTCCAGAGTCACCATGGGCCTCTTGACTGCATTTCTGATCAGCTCTCTCCTTGTTCGGCCTGTAAATTTAGGTCGATGGCCTTATCTTGGTAGGTTTACAGTTGTGCCATACTCCTTCCATTTCTGAATGATCGCTTGAACAGTGCTCCTTGGGATGTTCAAGGCTTTGGAAATCTTTTCGTAGCCTAAGCCTGCTTTAATTTCTCAATAACTTGATCCCTGACCAGTCTTGGACCTGTCTTGTGTGTTCTTTGGACTTCACGGTGTTGTTGCTCCCAATATTCTCTTAAACAACCTCCGAGGCCCTCACAGAGCAGCTGTATTTGTACTGACATTAGATTACACACAGGTGCACTCTATTTAGTCATTAGCACTCATCAGGCAATGTCTATAGGCAACTGACTGCACTCAGATCAAAGGGGGCCGAATAATTATGCACACACCACTTTGCAGTTATTTATTTGTAAAAAAATGTTTGGAATCATGTATGATTTTCGTTCCACTTCTCATGTGTACACCACTTTGTGTTGGTCTTTCATGTGGAATTCCAATAAAATTGATTCATGTTTGTGGCAGTAATATGACAAAATGTGGAAAACTTCAAGGGGGCCGAATAGTTTTGCAACCCATTGTAATTTGTTTGCCTAGTTTTGAAATCCTAGCATAGTGTCTCCCTATATTCTTTTGTGATCGGGTTCCTTTTGAATTTTCCAGTTTGGCCTGACCAAGTGATGCTAGGGGGGGGGGGGGGGGGGGTTGCAGGAAGGGGAGAAGAAAGTAACCAAAAAGTAACCTTGTCATGTATTTTTTTCTTGTTTTACAGGACATTAAGAGGGAAAATTAGTACCGTCAAACATGCTCCTATCTCCCAGGAAACAACTGAGCATGGATACTTCAGTGCGACATCTGTATATGATAGTTGGGGCCAAAGGGGTTTGTCTTCAGCCTTGAAGGAAACAAATTATGAAGGAATTCAATTGAGTAAGATATTAATGTAATATGTGTTAATGATGTGAATATGATTCAGAGTTCTTCAAAATGGTTCCATTTTATACATGTTTTTGTAATTGCTGTCTAAACTAAAAGTGGAAGTAATACTAACTCTTATGGTATGATCTGCGCTTCTGTGAACTTTCATTTTTACTGCAATCCTTCTGTGAACGCAATCTAACTTTTATGGTATGATCTGCGCTTCTGTGAACTTTTAGTTTTTACTGCAATCCTTCTGTGAACGCAATCTAACTCTTATGGTATGATCTGCACTTCTGTGAACTTTCGTTTTTACTGCAATCCTTCTGTGAACGCAATCTAACTCTTATGGTATGATCTGCGCTTCTGTGAACTTTTGTTTTTACTGCAATCTGTGAATATTCTGAAGTGCTGTAATACTTTGCATTTTACTATAGCTAAGTGACTGGCTTTGTATATTCCATGAATTAGTCTGCTCTCCTCTGGCTCCATGCTAATTTGGCCCCAGCACCTATAGACAATTGAGCAGCTTCCTGCTTAAAGGGATACTGTAAGGCGGTCGGGGGAAAATGAGTTGAAGTTACCTGGGGCTTCTAATGGTCCCCCACAGATGTCCTGTGCCCGCGGAGCCACTCACCGATGCTTCGGCCCCGCCTCTGGTTCACTATTGGAATTTCAGACTTTATACATAAATAAAGAGGAGCAGAAGGAGTCTGGCACTATAGTTTATTTTTAGCATAGAAAGCAGTGCAAAAAAGTGTCCAAAAGTGCATGAATGGCATGATATCATGCCATTCATGCACTTTTGGACACTTTTTTGCACTGCTTTCTATGCTGAAAATAAACTATAGTGCCAGACTCCTTCTGCTCCTCTTTATTTATGTATACAGACTTTGTCTTTGCAGTCTTGAGCACATAGTTTACCTGGACGCCTTCAAATTTGACTGTAACACACAGCATTACCCGAGTGCCTGCCAGCTCTCCCATTTACCTGAATTTCAGACTTTAAAATCCACAGACCATACTGGGCTTGCGCAGTACGCTCCTGGTGCCATCAGCAGGAGCGAGGACACGGCAACGCAGGCACAGTGGTTTTCCGATTTTAAAGTCTGAAATTCAAGAAGTGAACTGGAGGCGGGGCCGGATCATTGGGGAGTGGCTGCGTGGGCACAGGATGTCTGTGGGGGACCATTAGAAGCCCCAGGTAACTTCAACTCATTTTCCCCCGACCCCCCTACAGTATCCCTTTAACCAGTTCGCATTCAGTCGTTTTTCGCTTCATGCATCCGAACAATGTTCACCTCCCATTCATTAGCCTATAACTTTATTACTACTTATCACAATGAACTGATCTATATCTTGTTTTTTCCGCCACCAATTAGGCTTTCTTTGGGGGGTACATTTTACTAAGAGCCACTTTACTGTAAATGCATTTTAAAAGGAAGAATAAGAAGAAAACGGAAACAAATCATTATTTCTCACTTTTCGGCAATTATAGTTTTAAAATAATACATGCCTCCATAATTAAAACCCACGTATTGCATATGCCCATTTGTCCCGTTTATTACACCATTTAAATTATGTCCCTATCACAATGTATGGCGACAATATTTTATTTGGAAATAAAAGTGCATTTTTTCCGTTTTGCATTCATCACTATTTACAAGCTTATAATAAAAAAAAAAAAGAAATATTTCATCTTTACATAGATATTTAAAAAGTTTAGACCCTTAGGTAAATATTTGTGTTTTTTTTTTTTTTTAATTGTAATGTTTTTTTTTTTTTTTAATTAAACATTTTATGTGGGTATTTTTGGGAGGGTGGGATTGAAATTGTATTTTTTTTGTAAATATATGTGCATTTTTATTTTTATTTAACATTTAGATGTAGTTTACTTTTTGGCCACAAGATGGCAGCCATGAGTTGTTTACAGTGACGTCACTCTAAGCGTACCACGTACGCTTAGAGCGACATAGGAAGCAGAAAAAGCGTAGCTTCCGAGAGAAGCTGTCGCTTTTTCTGCGGGGGAGAGGAATCAGTGATCGGGCACCGTTGCCCGATTCACTGATTCACTGGCTAACAAACCGCCGGCCGATCGCGCGCGTGCACGCGCGCGATCGGCCGCGTGGACGCGCAGGAGCGCACATGGCTTCCTGGACGTGAGTTTCACGTCCAGGAATGTGAAATAGTTAATTACCTGAGTTGTACTGTGATCTGCTACAGGCTGAGCTCAGTCCTTCACCTGCATCAGTCAGTCTACAATCAGGTCTGCTAAGCATAGGCTTATCAGGCTTACTATATAAATGCAACTCTAAGTCAATTAGACCTTGGTCGATTTATGCATCGGTATTTCAAAGTACACCGGTTTCTAAGTACAAAGAGAACGACCGAATTAGACCAGAATTAAGCCAGAAGAGACCAGAAGGAACAGACACAAGACTTTAGCAATCTGATTCACGGTTAGTGCAATAATGTTGTCTCTGCTCTTTATGATTAGCCTGCTTTCCCCTGCTATTCTCTAATCTGTACACTCACTGCATCCTCCTGCTGTCAGCAACACACTCTACATTTCTCCCTCTCTTTTATCATCTCCACAGGTTGCTTCTCACGAAACTTTCTTATTCATACAACCGCGCTATACATTTCATGCTCCAACTACCCATAAATCTAAATCCCACCCTTTCCTCCGCTCTCTCTGCCTCCTACTACTCCTTGCTGCAGGTGACATTTCACCAAACCCCGGACCCTCTCTGCCGGCTCGCTCCTCACTCTTGCACACTAATTGCACTGCAAACAGCCAACCACATGCACACCGAAACGGCCACAACCGTATTAATATTCCTCTTCTCCCCCCTCCTCCCCCACCTATCTCTGCTGCTCTCTGGAATGCCCGCTCAGTCTGCAACAAACTTTCTTTCATCCATGACCTTTTCAATTCCAACGCCTTCACCTTCTTTGGGGTCACAGAAACATGGCTGACGCCTTCTGACACGGTCTCACCTGCCGCCCTCTTATGGGGGATTCCACTTTAGTCACACACCTAGAAGTGGGAATAAACATGGCGGTGGTGTGGGCATTCTTTTCTCTGATAGATGCTCCTTCAAGCCACTCACCCCCATTCCTTCTCTTTCTCTACCTTCCTTTTAAGTCCATGCAGTCCGCCTATACTCTCCCTCTAACCTCCAGATCGCAATAATCTACCGCCCTCCTGGCCCTGCTTCCTTCTTCCTAGATCACTTCTCTGCATGGCTCCTCCAGTTCCTGTCCTGCGATATCCCTACCATCATTATGGGCGACTTTAACATTCATGTTGACACCAACAATTCTGCCGCCACTAAACTTCTGTCACTTAACTTCCTCCTACGGCCTGTCTCAGTGGTTCACTGCTCCAACTCACTCTAATGGTCATACACTTGACCTCATATTCACTCGTCTCTGTTCTATCACTGATTTCACGAATACTTCTCTCCCGCTCTCTGATTATAACTTACTAAACTTCTCTCTCTCCTCATCTCTTCCTACCACCCTGCCTCAAGCACGCTCATATACATGCAGGAACTACCGCAACATAGACATGCAATCTGTCTCTGATGCCTTGGCACCTCTCCTCACACAACCATTCACTGACCCTGACTCAGCAGCTGCACACTATTACTGCTCAATCACGCAAGTCATGGATGCAATCGCACCCCTCACCAATGTCCGCCCACACCGTGTCAGTCGCCAACCCTGGCTGACTAAAGCTACTAAACAGCTAAAGGGGTGCTCTAGGGTAGCTGAATGCCGTTGGAGAAAAACTAATACTAATGAGGATTTCATTACTTACAAAAAAGAGTTGAACAAGTTTAAAACCGCTCTCTCTTCTGCAAAACAATCATACTTCTCCTCCCTCATATCCTCCCACTTGCACAATCCAAAGTGCCTGTTCAGTACTTTCAACTCCCTTCTCCGTCCATCCCCTCCTCCTCCTTCTTCATGCTTATCAGCTGAAGAATTTGCAACATACTTTACAGATAAAATTGCAAAAATCCGTAGTGTGTTTTCCACGCAGACATCAAACTCCATCTCCACTCCTCTTGTTGACTGCTCTCTTTCCAGTTTCTCTCCACTCTCCGAACATTCACTCTCTTCCCTTATCTCCAAATCCCATCTAACCACCTGTTCTTTGGATCCTATCCCATCACATCTCATTCCACAGCTATCCACATCCCTCATCCCTGCCCTAACATCGCTGTGTAACCTATGCCTCTCCACTGGAATTTTTCCATCCTCACTCAAGAGAGCTGTTGTAACACCACTACTTAAAAAAACATCTCAAGACCCCACCTAACTTGCTAACTACCGCCCAGTGCCACTTCTCCCATTTGCATCTAAATTACTTGAACACCACATTCATGCTGAACTAAGTCAGTATTTATCTGCAAATTCCTTGCTTGATCAGTTCCAATCTGGCTTCCGGCCAAACCACTCCACAGAAACAGCCCTCACCAAAGTAGCTAATGATCTCCTCACAGCTAAATCCAAAGGCTATTCTTCCATGCTCATCCTTCTAGATCTGTCATCAGCATTCGACACTGTTGACCACACTCTACTCCTGCAGATCCTTTCATCTATAGGAATAAAGGACCTCACTCTCTCCTGGATATCTTCCTACCTCTCTGGAAGGTCTTTCACTGTTTCTTATTCAGATCAGGCCTCCTCTTCACATCCTCTGTCTGTAGGGGTAACTCAAGGCTCTGTCCTCGGTCCCCTCCTCTTCTCCATCTACATGCACGGTCTTGGTAACTTAATCAGCTAATTTGGTTTCCAATACCACCTATATGCAGACAATACACAACTGTACCTCTCGGCCCCAGACCTTAACTCCCTTCTCACACGGGTTCCCCACTGCCTGTCCGCTACTTCCTCTTTCATGTCCTCTCGCTTCTTAAAACTTAATAGGAATAAAACTGAACTAATAGTCTTTCCACCATCCCTGTCCACCCCTTTGCCTGATATTACAATAAATGTTAACAACACGTCTATAACATCAGTTCCTAAAGCACGGTGCTTGGGGGTAATATTTGATTCATCTCTCTCATTTACTCCTCACATTAACTCCCTAACCAGCTCCTGCCATTTCCAACTGAAAAACATAGCACATATCCGACCTTTTCTCTCCCATGATACAACCAAAATGTTAGTACATGCTATTATTATATCTCGATTGGACTATTGCAATATATTGCTTGGTGGACTTCCAACTAACCGACTAGCACCGCTCAATTCTGTACTGAACTCTGCTGCTCGACTCATTCATCTCTCCTCTCGCTCTTCCTCTGCTGACCCTCTCTGTCAAGCTCTTCACTGGCTACCAATTAATGAGAGGATTCAGTTCAAACTCTTAACCCTAACCTACAAAGCTCTCCACAATCTCTCTCCCCTGTACATCTCCTCACTAGTCTCCAGATACCAACCCAACCGCAATCTCAGATCTGCACACGAGCTTCTTCTATCCTCTTCTACAATTACCTCCTCACATTCACGTGTACAAGACTTCTCACGTGCCTCACCCCTCCTCTGGAATGCCCTTCCACAACACATCCGCCACTCTCCCACCTTTGAAATCTTTAAACGCTCCCTCAAAACCCACCTTTTCCGACAAGCATATTCTCTAGCTTAGGCCATGCACCCACTAAATAACCTAATTACGCACTGCCTGTACATATACTGTATACTTCCCCACCTCTTTTTTCCACCCCATTCCTTTAGATTGTAAGCTCGCAAGGGCAGGGCTCTCACCCTTTTGTGTCATGGAATGTTATTAATTTAATTGCTTGCACACTGTTAGACATTTATACATTTTAGTCATCATGTTAAATCAAATTGTAATCAGCAGTGCTGTATCTTGTATCAGTGTTCATATTTGATGTATATCATTGTCTGTATCATTATGTATCCCTTGTTTGTTTTCTTACATTGTACAGCGCCACGGAATATGTTGGCGCTTTATAAATAATAATAATAATATTAATACTTCTTAGTTAAAGTGGAATCCTTAAGTCTAAGGGCCCAGTTCACACTTGAGCAGATGCACAACGGAAATCATAAGCGCGTCCACATGCAACAATTAAAGCCGTCCGTTCCGTGTCTGCACCTCATCCGTTCCGCATCTGCCTGTCCGCTCCTGCGTCAATCACGTCTGCCTGTACACATCGCCGCTCACCTGTCCTACCACTCGGTCCCTTCTAAACAGCCTAGATGTCAGCAGTAGCATGGGGCTCTCCAGCAGGCCAATTCTCAAAATTCTCCCTAGCAACAAGGAGAATTTTCATTGGTCCAACATGAACCAATGAGAATTCTCCCTGTTGCTGAGGATTCCCATTGGTCTTTTGCAACCCATGCACCTGAGCTGTTTAGAAGGGACTGAGCAGCGGCGATGGGCGCCGGGACACCTGAGTATACGAGTATAAATGAGCGACACAGATGCTGCAACTAGCCTAGTTAGAACGGACAGTGTCCGTTCTCATAGGCTTTCATTAGACACATTTTCCCATCCGGTCCAGGAACATGTGCCAAATTAGGACTCTTTGTTCCGTCTCACGTTCCATAGCGAATTGATCCGTGTTTTTAACAAGTGGAAACGGATTCTATTTTTAACATATGATCTGCTTCCTGCGTTAAAGCGGAGCTCATAAAAAGTCCCGAATGAGTATGTTTTTTTTAAGATAGTGTGAACCTGCCCTAATATGTGGAAAGTTAACTTACCTTCTGATTGATGACACAACAATATAGTGAAATTACCTTTATTCAAGATTTCAAAGGTTGGTGAGTGATGGATGTGTTGTGGAAGATGAAGCACGTGAGAAGTCTTGTATACGTGAATGCAAGGAGTCCATTCTAGAGGAGGACAAAAGAAGGTTGTGTAAAGATCTGAGATTGCGGTTAGATTGGTATCTGAAAATAGAGGAAATGTATGGGGTAGAGAGATCGTGGAGAGCTTTGTAGGTTATTATTATTATTATACTGTATTTATAAAGCGCCAACATATTACGCAGCGCTGGACAATAAATATATACAATGATACAAGAATGACATACATAACAAGGTTATACAACATAGAACAAAGTTATACATGCAAATTGTACAAAATACATGATTGTGCAATATGGGCTGGTTAGGTAGGCCCAGTAATACAAGTACAGGCTGTCATAGGACAGGGGCACATGATCCTGTAGATTACACTAGGGAGTGCAGGACCCTGCCAGAGGCTTACAATCTAAAGGGTGGGGTGGAAACACTCATTAGAGAGTTACTGTGCGGTAGGAGGTGGGTAGGCCATCATAAAGAGGTGGGTTTTGAGGGCTTGCTTTAATGTGTTGAAAGAGGGAGCGAGTCTGATGGGTGGTGGAAGGGCATTCCAGAGGGTGGGGGCAGCTCTTGAGAAATCCTGCAGGCGGGCATGGGAGTGTGAAATGCGTGGGGTGGTGAGGCGAAGGTCGTTGGAGGATCGGAGGGGGCGACCTGGTGTATACCTGTGAACAAGCTCCGAGATGTAGGTAGGGCAGGTTTTGTGCACAGATTTATACGCCAGGCATAGAATCTTGAAACTTATCATGAAACGGATAGGGAGCCAGTGCAGGGTTTCACAAAGGGGAGATGAGGATGTGGAGCGGTGCGAAGAATGGATGAGTCTTGCAGCCGCGTTTATCACTGATTGAAGGGGGGCAGTGCGTTTCAGGGGGAGGCTAGAAAGAGGGAGTTACAGTAATCAAGGCGGGAGATGATGAGGGCATGGATGAGCAGTTTGGTCGTGTCCGGGGTTAAGAAGGAGCGGATCTTGGATATATTACGGAGGTGGAAATTGTAGGCTCTGGTGATGTTTTGGATGTGTGGGATGAAGGAGAGGTCAGAGTCCAAGGTGACACCCAGACAGCGGGCCTGGGAGGTAGGGTGAATGGTTGTGTTGTCGATTGTGAGGTGGAAATCTGGGAGGGGTGCAGCAGCATGGGGTGGAAAGATCAGGAGCTCAGTTTTGTCTAGGTTAAGCTTCAGGAACCTAGCTGACATCCAGGAGGAAATTGCTGAGAGACACGAGGAGACCTTGTTTATGGTGGTGGATGAGAGATCGGGGGTATGGAGGTAAATCTGAGTGTCCTCTGCATAAAGGTGGTAATTGAAGCCCAGGGGGGAGATAAGCTTGCCAATGGAGGAAGTGTATATGAAGAAAAGAAGGGGTCCTAGAACAGAGCCCTGGGGGACCCCAACTGCGAGGAGGGCAGGTGTTGAGGAGGAGCCATTGAAGGAAGTGGTGAAGGAGCGATTGGATAGGTAGGAGGAGATCCAGGCCAAGGCAAGACCATGGATGCCCATGGACTGTAGTGATTGGAGGAGGAGGGGCTGGTCAACAGTGTCAAATGCTGCGGAGAGGTCAAGGAGGAGCAGGATGGAATAACTGCCTTTGGCCCTGGCAAGGGTAAGGTCGTTGACCACCTTGGCGAGGGTTGTTTCAATTGAGTGTGCAGGTCGGAATCCAGATGTAGTGGGTCAAGTAGGGTATTGGTGTTGATGTATTGGGTAATGCATTGGTGTACTAGGCGTTCAAGGAGTTTAGAAGCATAGGGAAGGAGGGAGATTGGGCGGTAGTTTGAGGGTAGGGATGGGTCGAGTGAGGTTTTTTTCAGCAGGGGAAGTACAGTGGCCTGTTTCAATGCTTTGGGGAAGGTGCCTGTGGAAAGGGAGAGATTGAACAAGGAGATGAGGACTGGGGCCAGGTCAGGGAAGTGGGGACGAAGAGTATTCGCGGGTACTGGATCACAGGGAGAGGATGGGGGGGGGGGGGAGCAAAAGAGGTGAGGAGTGGATGAGACAGGGGAGCAGCTGGGAGGGAAGGCAAGGGGACAACCTGAGAGGCGTTGGGAAGGGAGGGATGGAGGAGGGAAATTTCATTGCGTATTGTTGCAATTTTAGTGGTGAAGTGGTTGGCAAAGTCGTTGGCTGAGAGGGAGGAGTGGGGTTGAGGAGGGGATTAAAGGTAGCAAAAAGCTGTCGAGGGTTGGAAGCTTGGGTTCCAATCAGTGCTGCGAAGTACCTTTGTTTAGCCTCAGATAGGGCAGTGTGGAAGAGTAACAGTTTGGCCTTGTAATCTAGGAAGTCAGAATTGAGATGTGATTATCTCCATTTGCGTTCGGCTGCTCGAGTTTCTTTCCTGAGGTTACGTGTGTGGGTGTTGTGCAAAGGTTGGGGGTTGGGGGGCTTGTTAGGGCGGAAGATTGAGGGGGCGGCTTGATCTAAAGCAGATGAGAGGGCAAGGTTATATTGTGCAGCCGCTTCATTGGGGCATGTGAGGATGGGTAGGTGGGAGAAGAGGGAGAGAAGGGGACTTGCTAGGACATTTGGGCTGAGATTACGTAGGTCTCTCTGCCATCGACCAGGCTGGGGGGTGGGGAGGGAAGTTGTTGGTGGGGAGATTGTGAAGGTGAGGAGGTGATGGTCAGAGATAGGGAAAGGTGCGATGTCCAGGTTGCTGAGGGAGGTGGACTTTGAGAATATGAGGTCAAGAGTATGACCAGCGCGGTGGGTGGCAGAATTTGTGTGCTGAGAGAGACCAAGGGATTTGGTGAGGGAGAGTAGCTGCTTGGCAGCAGTGGAGATAGGCTCATCGATGGGTAAGTTGATATCCCCGAGTATGATGGTGGGGAGATCAGATGACAGGATGTGGGGGAGCCAGGAGGCCAGGTTGTCCAGGAAGAGTGAAGTTGGAGCAGATGGGGGGTGATATAGGACAACAATGATGGCTGGGAGAGGTTGGTACAGGCGGATTACATGGGCCTCAAAGGATGAGAAGTGCAGGGAAGGGGGAAGGTTAGGGTTAATTGTTTGATATGGATCCTCTCGCTAATTGGCAGCCAATGAAGAGCTTGAGAAAGAGAAGCAGCTGAGGAAAAGCAAGAAGCAAGATGAATGAGACAGGCAGCTGAGTTCAGTACAGATTGGAGTGGTGCCAGTTGGTTAGTTGGCAGTCCAGCAAGCAGTATAGTCCAAACAAGATTATAAGAGCATGTACCTACAATTTAGTTGTTTCCTACGTGAGAAAAGGTTGGATGTGAGATATGTTTTTGAGTTGGAGATGACAGGAACTGGTTAGGGAGTGAAAGTGAGTAATAAATGAGAGAGATGAGTCAAATATTACCCCTAAGCAACGTGCTTTGGGGAACTGAAGTTATAGGGGTGTTATCAACATTTATTGTTATATCAGGCAGAGAGATGGACAGAGACGGGAAGGATGATTAATTCTGTTTTACTCATATTTTGAGATGTGAGAGGTCACAAAAGAGGTCACGAAAGAGGTCATGAAAGAGTATATAGCAGACAAGCAGTCAGAAACACTTGTGAGGAGGGAGTTATGTCTGGGGCCGAGAGGTACAGTTGTGTATCATCAGCATATGAGTGGTATTGAAAATCAAATGAGTTGATTAAGTTGCCAAGACGGTGCATGTAGATGGAAAAGAGGAGAGTGCTAAGTACAGAGCCTTAAGGTACCCCCACAGACAAAAGATGTGGGGAAGAGGTATGGTCTGAGTAAGAGACTGTGAAAGGCCTTCCAGAGATATAGGAAGATATTCTGGAAAGAGCAAGGCCCTTTATACTTATAGATGAAAGTATCTGAAGGAGTATGCTTAAAAACAAGAAGAGAATCGAGAGCCCAATATGGTGCAGTATTGTCAGGTAAAATGAAGAGTTCAATACAATTTTATGTATATATATACTCACAAACACGGGTTACCCATAGGCAACCACTTTAAATGCAGGTGGGGAGCATTAGGACCTGACCCCACTCAGGTTAAGAAGTCGCTCTCTGTAGATAGTAGATGGGGATGCACCCCTCCACCCAGGGTGGACTAGAAGATCAGCAAAAAAATCAGTATACAGAGGCGCCAGAGTAGAGTAAAACGTTTTAAAAACCGCTTAAAAGGAGATGGGGATGTTAAGGTGGACTCACCTCCCTCTTACAAAAAAGAAAACTCACTTGAGTCTCAATAAAACAGAATTGTCAAATAATTTATTCAACTCCACAAATGCAACGCGTTTCGCGGGCGTGACCCCGCTTCCTCAGGCAAAAATGGGAGCACAACTCAGTGGGTCAAGCAATAGGTTGAGGCGCTCAAACCTATTGCTTGACCCACTGAGTTGTGCTCCCATTTTTGCCTGAGGAAGCGGGGTCACGCCCGCGAAACGCGTTACATTTGTGGAGTTGAATAAATTATTTGACAATTCTGTTTTATTGAGACTCAAGTGAGTTTTCTTTTTTTGTAAGAGGGAGGTGAGTCCACCTTAACATCCCCCTCTCCTTTTAAAGAGAACCTGAGGTGGCTTTGTATAACGTTAGTGGGGCACAGAGGCTGGTTGGGCACACTAACACCAGCCTCTGTTGCCCCATGGTGTGTGTCAAAGACCCCCCTGCTCGCCGCTATACCCCCGCAATGCTGGCGACACGCAGCGTGTCGCCAGCACAATGTTTACCCTAGCGCTGTCTGTCAGCGCCGCTCCGCCGCCTCCTCCGCATCGCCGCTACCCGCCCTCGTCCCTTCCCTCACGCTGATTGGAGGGAAGGGACGAGGGCGGGTAGCGGCGATGCGGAGGAGGCGGGGGAGCGGCGCTGACAGACAGCGCTAGGGTAAACATTGTGCTGGCGACGCGCTGCGTGTCGCCAGCACTGCGGGAAGGATAGCGGCGAGCAGGGGGGTCTTTGACACACACCATGGGGCAACAGAGGCTGGTGTTAGTGTGCCCAACCAGCCTCTGTGCCCCACTAACGTTATACAAAGCCACCTCGGGTTCTCTTTAAGCGGTTTTTAAAACGTTTTACTCTACTCTGGCGCCTCTGTATACCGATTTTTTTGCTGATCTATCTGAAGGAGTAATACAATACAATAACATTTGTAAAGCGCTTTTCTACCATATGACTCAAAGCGCATAGATATGTCTCAGATCAATGCAGAGTTACTGGCTGGACTGTGTTACAGAGGAAATCAGGTGTTCATAAATGCCAGACTAAACAACTGCTATGGGGCCCATAGCCAAGGTGGTCTGGTGATCTCGGCCGGCGATAAGGGAGTTTGCCTCACGAGGGGAAAGGGGATATTTATTTGGGGGCTAATCAGACGACCTATACTTTTGGGGCTTGTCGGGCTACATATACTTAGGGGGTTCATCTGGCTATTTGTACTTGGGGGGGCTTCCTATACTTGGGGAGCTAATCTGGCTACCTATATGGGGAGCTAATCTGGCTGCCTATACTGAGGGACTACCTAAACTGGGGGGCTAATTCAGGCTACCTACACTGGGGGGCACATCTGGCTACCCATACTGGGGGTACCTCTAGCTTCATTTAGTGGGAGATTAGCTGGGGCACAAAGGTACCATATGATATTTTTGGGGTGGCAATAAAATTGCTGCTATGGGTCCCTATGCTATGCTATGTGCTATAGGATTTCTTGCTATGCCCCGGCAAAGTATTAACCTCCTTGCCGGTCTAATTCCCCCGGCAAGGAGGCAGCGCAGCACTTTTTTTTAATTTTTATTTTTTTAAATCCTGTAGGGCTCGCTGCATGATAGCCGCTGAGCAGCGGCAGCTCTGCAGCCACTCCGATCGCTCCCGGCGATCGGTGTAAGCAGGAAATCCCGTTCAGAACGGAATTTCCTGCTGGGCTTCCCTGGTCGCCATGGCGACGGGGCGGGATGACGTCACCGACGTCATGGACGTCGGGACGTCATAGGGAATCCCGATCCACCCCTCAGCGCTGCCTGGCCCTGATTGGCCAGGCTGCGCAGGGGTCTGGGGGGGGGAGGCGGCTCGGCGCGGCGGGTAGCGGCGAATCGGCGTGTAGCAGCGAATCGGCGGGTAGCGGCGGCGATCGCGTTCTACACGCAGCTAGCAAAGTGCTAGCTGCGCGTCGGAAAAAAATAATTATGCAAATCGGCCCAGCGGGGCCTAAAAAATCCTCCTGCGCAGGTTACCCCGAGCTGAGCTCGGGATAACCTGGCAAGGAGGTTAAATGCTGTTGACAGATCAAGAAGGATGAGTATGTAATAATGGCCTTTGGATTTAGCTGTAATCGTGCAAAAGCTAGACTGCAACTGACCAAGCAGAGAGTTAGCAGATAAATAATGGCTTAGTTCAGCATGTATATGGTGTTCAAGTAGTTTAGATGCAAATAGGAGAAGTGACACAGACCAGTAGTTGGTAAATGTAGTGGGATTTAAAGATTGTTTTTGAGTAGTAGTGTCACAACAGCCTTTTTGAGGGAAAGATGCCAGTGGAGAGGGATAGGTTAAAAGGTGATGTTAGTACAGGAATGAAGGATGAGGCTAGGTGCGGAATGAGATGGGAGGGAATAGAATCCAATGAGCAGGTGGTAAAATAAGATTTGGAGAATAAAGAGGAGAGATAATGTTCAAAGATTGGAGAGAAAGCAGAGAGGAGTCAATGATTGGAGAATAGAGATGGAATTTGTGGCAGGGCTGTAGAGTCGCAGTCGAGGAGTCGGAGCAATTTTTGGGTACCTGGAGTCGGAGTCGGGAAAAATGCACCGACTCCGACTCCTAATGAATTTAAACTGTAATTAAAATAGAAAATATGATAACATGTTCTATTGCTCAGATATTAGTCATCATAAATAATGTATGTATACAGTAATAGCTCTGCTAAGTCCACAAAAATGAAATAAAACAATCAAAAAATAGTTACTTGTGCTGCTTCAATAAAGCATCCCCCGTATTTTTAAAGTCAGATATTTATATCTGATTATGACTGCATATATAAGATGTATACACAGGAATCTCTTATATATACTAAATAACATCTATGCTGTAAGAATAAAGCCTGATGTGTAGCTGTGTCACTAATAGAGATGGTCAATGAGATGGAAATAATACTGCGCTGATGCTGATTTATGCAAATGTATGCACTCGCTTTGCTCATGAAATCAAATAATTTGATATGTTGTTAAAACTTGGTTTGATGATTACAAATTAAAGGGTACCTGAGACAGATGAAAAGAAAAGTTTTATACATACCTAGAGCTTCCTCCAGCCCCCTTCAGGCTAATCAGTCCCTCGCTATCCTCTACCGCCACCTGAATCTTCTGCTATGAGTTCCGGTAATTCAGCCAGTCAGCGCAGTCCGGTCGCGTGCCGCTCCCACAGCCAGGAGCATTCTGCACCTGCGCAATTGTGCTGTGCAGGTGTAGTACGCTCCCGGCGGCGGAGTGTGTGCATGCACACTACGCCCAACTGGCTCAAGTACCTGGACCCATAACAGAAGGTCCAGGTGGCGGAGGACAGCGAGGGACTGATTAGCCTGAAGGGGGCTGGAGGAAACCCCAGGTATGTATAAAACTGTAATTTCATCTGTCTCAGGTTTACTTTGTTACACAGTAGTACTATACTTTACATATGCTCTCTCCACAGAGCTGCAGGGAATCCACTGAGAATGTTGTGCACCTTGAACACAGAGGTGTTTTCTATCACCCATAAACCTGGTTCAGATTGTACAGGAAGACTATGTAATAGAGGAAGAATTCTCCTGTAGAGTATCTGCACATGACTCTTACATATACCAACAGTTACATTGCCTAGGGCTTGATCCATGTTCAGATTGTGCATGAAGAATGTGTAATAGAGGCAGAATCCCCTCATTCCCCTGCAGAATACCTACACATCACTCTTACATGTACCCACAGTTACATTGCCTAGGGCCTGAGAGATGTTTTTTGTCCCTGTCTGTACATTCTACAACAGAGCCGGGACAAGGTCCTCCAGCACCCAAGGCTGAGACAACAAAGTGCGCCCCTCCATCCCTCCCACCCCAGCTGTCACACACTGATTGCTATTAGACTAAGAGGCGCCACAGGGCCCACAACCTCCCCAACACCTTAATATCTAGTTATCTGGCTTGCAGTCACTGCCATGTATCCCCTTTTCTTATTTCTTTCTGCTTCAAACACAATTAGGAATGACAGCTGAATGAATTCTGCGCCCCCTCCTACACTGCGCCCTGAGGCTGGAGCCTCTCCAGCCTATGCCTCGGCCCGGCCCTGTTCTACAAGTACTCTTACCAAGGACTAGTTTTAGTCCATGACTAAAAGTATTAGAGGCAGAACATCCACCGGATATCCAGGTAACTGGTATTGTTTAAAAGGGAATAAATATGGCAGCCTCCATATCCCTCTCACTTTAGTTGTCTTTTAAAATTCCTAAGCGTTGGCAGTTAAAGAGGAACTGTCCCGAAAATCTTAAAATTTAAAACACTTACAAATAAGAAGTGCAACAGAGTAACCAAGCAGCTTGGGGTGACCCAAACCACTAGGAATGTATTGGGGGATAAAAGAGACCGAAAAGCCTTCCTACTAATAAGCAATGTTTGGTGAAATTTGCCTTCTTAAAACAGAAGGACATTTGCAATAATTCAGCTATAAGTGAACATTTGTGGTTACCCACAATGCACCACTACTGAATATGCAAATTATCCTTTTTTAGCCCTTGTAAGCTAGATAAGCATTCAAAACCGCTGGTGTATAGCAAGTCTATTGCTTTAAATATTACACAGCCACACCAACCCCACATGTAGACAGCCTGTTTCGGGCTTTTGGCCCTCATCAGTACATGGCAGGGCTATCCCATACAGCCATTTCAATCCCTGCCATGTACTGAAGAGGGCCAAAAGCCCGAAACAGGCTGTCTACATGTGGGGTTGGTGTGGCTGTGTAATATTTAAAGCAATAGACTTGCTATACACCAGCGGTTCTGGATGCTTGTCTAGCTTACAGGGGCGAAAAGGGATAATTTGCATATTCAGTAGTGGTGCATTGTGGGTAACCACAAATGTTCACTTATAGCTGAATTATTGCAAATTTCCTTCTGTTTTAAGAAGGCAAATTTCACAAATAAGAAGTACGTTTCTTCCTGAGTAAAATGAGCCGTACATTACTTATCTCCAAAGTTGCTGTCACTTACAGTAAGTGGTAGAAATCTGACATTACTGACAGATTTTGGGCTAGTCCATCTCTCCATAGGGGATGCTCAGCATGGCCTTTATTCTTTATAACGACACTCCCTGAAAAAGATGTATACAAAGATGCTGACCAGCCTCACTGCTCACTTTTTTGGCAGTTGGACGGAGCAACTGCCATACACTAAGTGCATTTTAAAAATAAAGAAATTCCTGTGGACCCCCCATGAGGAGATGGGCTAGTCCAAAACCTGTTGGTTCTGTCAGATTTCTACTACCTACTGTAAGTGACAGCAACATAGGAGAAAAGTAACTTATGGCTCATTTTACTCTGCAAGAAACATACTTCTTAATTGTATATGTTTACATATATTTTAAATTTTAAGATTTTCGTGACAGAGGTCCTTTAAGAGATGCATTTCATGTTACATACTATCAGTCAACAAGATTGTAATATGCAAATTAGAGTAGTCGGAGTCGAGGAGTGGGAGTTGGTGGAATCATAACCGTCGGAGTCAGTGGATTTTTGTACCGACTCCACAGCCCTGATATGTGGACTGCAGGGAAAAAACACTTCAGAATTTGGCAAGTTTATCAGTGAAATATGCTGCAAATTCTTTGTTTTGCAGAAGAGAGTGCATTTCTAAAGTTAGTTGAAGAGGAACTTTCCTGAAAAGGGTTAAAAAAAACCCAAACAATACATTGCAATTCGAGAAATAAAAAAATAGGAGATCAAGAAATGATTGATATTCAATATGTCATTTGTTCATATTATTTGATCCACAATCAGCATGCACGTAATCATCCTTAGAGCTTGTTTGACATGCGCATCAATCCTGGGGTGTTGCTTGCGATCCCATTCATTATACTGAATGGCATCGTGGACCGAATCGCCCTGAAAAGCAGGCAACCATGCACTGCGGTTCAGCTGTGATCCGCAGCGCATGAGTGAAAACATCAGAGAGTGTAGTTTATGCACTCTCTGATGTCCCTGCGATCGTGTTTCTATAAGTGCAGCTTAAAAGCGTGCATATGGAAAAGAGCCCTTGCTATTGACAGAGATGTAAAAAGACAGACACCAACTGCCATTATCGATCACCACACCCCCAAGGGAAGGGAAATACTGCACCAAGGGAAATACTGGTTGCTTGGCAGTTGGAAATAGCCGTTATTTCCTACAACGAAACAAGGCTCACAGACAGGAAACTGTCAGGATCTAGGTCCTAACATCACACTACAGGAGGGTTTTTACCTGTGTTTTAATGCTGCAAAAGTGCGGGTCCTGCCATAGGCACCACAACATGTGGACACACTTATGGAATAGTAGTCCCCTGGGCTCATTTTCCTCCTGTCCCTCCGTAGGCCCCAAAACTTCTTCCTCTTCATCACCCACTTCCTCCTCCTGTTCCTGTTCTTCCATCACTCGCACAATGCCTGGGGTGTGACAGGAGAAACATGGGTTGGACGAGTCCTGTCCAGCATCCTCAACATGGTCTCCTTTATCATCTTCCTCTTGCAAATCATTAAGCTGGCCATTGTCCCTTCTTGCTCCCCCTGATGCTGGCTATGAAGTGGAATGTCACCCTCATCCACTTCCCTCCACTTGCCACTTTCCATCAAGCCGCGCAGGGTATCATCAAGCAAAAAGAGGATCTGTATGATGTTGTTCCAGCCTGACTGCTCCTGAGTTACAAAGTTTCTGGCCTGATCAAAGGGGGTGTTACTATACACATCTGCTGGTGACACTGTTATGAATTTATTGCATGCACCTCCTCTATTCATCAGCAGAGGTCCTCGCATTCTCTTCATGAACTCTGGTAAATTATCATGTGGTTCCTCCTGTTCACCAGCAGGGGGCAAACCTCCTCAAGAACTGCATTACCTGCAGATTGCTAATGAGAGGAAATCTGCATCACCTGACTCCTCTGCACGGGATATAAGCCAGCACCTGAAATTCAAACATTGCTAGTTCATTGTTGCTGTTAGCCTTTGTGCTAGTCCTCTGAGTTCCTTTGTTCCTTGTTCCTAGATAACTTGTATCCTGATCTTGCCTGCCCGTGTATGACCTTTGTCTATCTCTTGACAATACTTTGCCTTGTGATTATCTGTTTCTCCGGCATTGAACCCTGCCTGTCCGACGTTCCGTTTTGCCTGTCGCTTGTTGTAGATGTTACGGCTAGAATCCGAAGTCTCGCCACTTCGGGTTCTGGACGGACTAGAAGTGGCCGTGCCCCTGCGGTCAATGCCCGAAATCCACCCCTCTGCCCACCTCCTTTTGAGTTCTGTCAGCCAGGGACACGCGTGCGCCCAGAGTCGTGCCGTTCGTAGCGGTAAGGGAAGCAGGGATTCGTGATGTTCTTTCTTGCAGAGTGGGTGCTGGCAGAAGCAATGTCTGCAGCGTTCCCTTTCTGCTTCTCCACCACGACAAACGACTCCGGATGCATGCGTATCTCCGACTGACATAAGTCAATAGGAGGGGTGTCAGGAATATACTGAGGTGCTTATGATGTAAGGATAATATTTTAATTTGCCTGTCTGACTGCTATGTACTGTACTTCAGATGCGTATGTATGAGTCATCATCTGGCTTTGGGGGAAGCTGTACTTGTCTGTGTGACAGTGTGGAATACAATTACCCTCAGTTCCTGGGAGAGCAGGGAGCTAATTAGAAGCCCTATTGTCCCATTATACCAATCAGGACATAGTCAGGGAACTTCAAAGACCTACATTTGCATCTAAAGAGGACTTCAGTGAATAATGCTTGGGGTAATAAGACAATGGCAGAAGTGAAGTGTGTTGAAGTCCTTTTGATACCATTTGCTACCTGTGGAAATTGAATTATTGGTGGAGGTGCAACCTCCTTATCTTTGATCAGCTAGGAAGTACTGTCAACAATGGGGTTGTCACCTGTAACGTGGACTAGGGAAATCTTTTCATGTATGTGGGCTATTGTACATTTTTCGCAGGCGGATGTTAGATCTCTGGAGATCCAATTATGACTGAGGATGTAATTAAATCTAGCTTCCCCCCGTCCACACAGGCTTACAGCCTCCAGGCGTATTTCATAGTATAAAACCGCAGCTAGGATAGCCACAACTTGTAGTTCTTGGAGGTAGCTCACACGGCTAGAACTAACCTGGTTCCTGACCAGAAGTGCGAACCCCCCGCAACAACACCAGATCGATACGCTGGTACGTTTATTTCCCGTTTATTTTGGTAAGCAAAATCGCTTTGTGCGTTATCTTTGTAACTTTTATCTTGTAACTATTTTTACTTTGTTTTTTGTAATCTTTTTGTATATATTAAGTTCTGCACTGTTCTATGTTTTTCTGGAATATTAAATTATTATTTAATAAGCTTGACTTCTGCTGTACTAAACTAACACTCATAGCCTAGAAGAGACTGAAGTGTAACCGTGTATAAGTTCATGCCTAATTGTACGCTTGAGCAACACTACCGTATGAAATTGTAATTGCATGTGTGTGTCATACGTTGGCCTAAGCGCGCAGCTGACCCAACGTACGAACAACGCCAGTGCGAGTAGCGACAGCAGAGTGGCTAACAGTATCGTTCGGAACGACTGTTAGTGGGTCTTTGCTTCACGACAGTGTAAGATTGCAACTGTGTGTGTGTGTGGGTGCGTGGCGTTCCCGTATTTGGCCTAAGCGCAAAGCTGACCCAAATACGAAAACGCAGATTGCGTATTGAGCACTCGATAGCTGAGTGAACGTGTCTAGCAACGCTAGTGGTGGCAGTGGGAAGTGTTTGAGGGGTTCCAGCCTTGTTTGTAGCTTAAATAAGGCTGTTCCCCGCTTAACCTGGTCAAACCCGCAGTCGGGAACCGTATACGCAGGCGTGCCGCGGGCCGGTTCCTGACATAATTGGTGGCAGTGGTGGGATCGTTTAGTACATTAGTAAGCAGTTTAGCTCACTATTCTGAGTACTAAAGGCTGGAAGCTTGCTAGAAGCAACTAGCCTACAGAAGTCTACTCAGTGCAGAATCTATATACGTTTTTTTTTGGTTCAAAGATACACACTTGGTGTTTGCTTTCCCTCCCCCCTTTTTTTCTTTTTATTTTGTGCAACACAATGGCTCAGAAAGCATCCAGCTATGCAAGGCAAAACAAAGAGATACTACTCAACCTGTGTGAGCACAAAGGCATCAAGACGGTGAGCGGCCAGACTAAGGAGCAGTTAGTTCGTGCGCTTGAGGAGTATGATGAGGCAGAGCAAGCCCGTGCTTCAACGTCAGTGGATGCAGCTCACGACACGCCAGAGGAGGAATTGCTCCCGCTACAGGATGCGAGTGGAGACGATGTCCTGGATGATCCACCGAACACTGAGATGACATCTCTGGAAGCTGATCTACAGCTACTGAACTCGGCTGATCCTGAACTGCGCCTAAAGCTGATCCTACTGCACCGACAGGCAGAGAAGGAACAAGCGGCACAGCGACACCAGGCCGAGAGGGAAAGTGCTGAACGGCGACACCAGCTGGAGCTGGCTAAACTTCAGCAGCAGAACCGGTCTGCTGGACCCGCAGAACGCGAAGGTGAGCGAGCCGCCCACAGAATCCCCCTGGATAAGTTCCCCGCTATGGACAAGGACTCTGACATAGACACTTTCCTACAGGGGTTTGAAAGGACTTGTCGGCAGTATGGGGTGCCCCGTGAGCAGTGGGCAAGATATCTCACACCAGGGCTGAGAGGCAAGGCCCTGGAGGCGTTTGTGAGTCTCCCCCAGGAGGAAGAAACAGACTTTGAGGCAATTAAGAAAGCCATCATTGCACGATACCACCTCACGCCAGAGGTGTATCGAAAACGTTTCAGGACAGTGCAGCGAGGTCCTAATGACAGCTACCTGGATCATGCTTGCAACCTGCGCACTGCCTTCCAGCAGTGGCTAAAAGGACTGTCAGTTAAAACCTTGGATGCCCTGCAGGAGCTGATGATAAAAGACCAGTTCCTACACACCTGTCCTGTTGAGGTCCGGCTGTTTGTGCTGGATCGAGAACCAAAGACAGTGGATGAGGCTGCGGAAATGGCCGATGCCTACACCGCCCATAGAGCACCTGAGTCCCGGAGGACTACTACGCCCAGCTGGAGAGGAGAACAGATGGCTAAACCTGTTTCACCCAGCACCCAGAGGAGGCAAGCACCGCTGTCTCCTGGATTCAAGCAACCTGACACTCGGAAATGCTTTGTATGTGACAGGGTGGGTCATATCAGCACGACTTGCCCAGAGAGGAAGAGGGAGGCCCCAAAATCCAGTGAGGCCTCAAACCCCCGTGAAGTCCCAACTGCTCTGTGTGCTACCAGGAATGCCACTGGCTATGCAGAGAATCTGCAGCTTGTCACGGTTGGGGGTACAGTTGCCACTGGGCTGAGAGACACTGGAGCAGAAGTGACTCTCATACATCCCCAGCTTGTGAACCCGGAGCAGTACATACCTGGGAAAATGATTGCTGTCCGAGGAATTGGGGGTGTCACCCCAGCCATACCCACCGCCTTGGTCCACCTGAATTGGGGGGCCGGCAGCGGATTGAGAGAAGTTGGGGTAACAGACAAAATCCCTACCAACGTTTTGCTGGGTACTGACCTGGGACGGTTAGTGGCCCGGTATGAGCCTACCCCAAACCCTGGGGGGCCTGCATCCCCAGCAGAAGTTCAGGACTCTTGCAAGGCACTGTTGGATAATGCTGTGCAAGTGGGGAATGCTGGCGAGGCCCCAGGGGCTATGGACTGTGTGCTAGGAGCCAGCCCTAGTGAGTCTCCAGTGCCTAGGCCTGGAGTGGGACATGTTGATACAAAGAATGCAGAAATGGATAATGTCATTTATGACGCACGGACTATCGAGGCGATCGAGGCAAGAACTGTTGATGCTACTTGTGAAGTGCTGAGTAGCAATGTGTGTAAAGATACAGATAGTGTTGATGTTTTATGTGATGTCCCAAATGACAATATATGTAGGGCTGATAATGCTGTGTGTCATGTGGACACTCCGTCAGCTGCAGGAGGAACCAGCGGCGCTCGCTGGGCTGCAGCAGGTGGACTGTCCACTGAAGGGGCAGATGGCACCAGGCCAGATCCTTCCCCTTCAGATGGTTTCAAGACCAAAGGTGATGTGGTTTATGATATGTGTAAGGTGGGCGCTCCCTCGGCTGCCGTGGTAACCCGCAGCGCTAGCGAGTCTACAGCACAGGGACTGTCCACCGAAGTGGCAAATGCTGCTGGGTCAGCCACATCCAATTCGGAACCTGGCCCTGAGGGCCCAGGAGCCTCTCCGTCTGCAGCCTTCCTAGAATGTGTGACAGGCAGCACTGAGCTCTCTGGGGCTGTTCAATTTGACAGCAGCCTGGAAGAGCTCAGGGGGCTAGCCAGCAGGTCACCAGCTGGGGGGGGCGGGCTGAGAGGGTTCTGGGAAGTTATTCCCTCGGAGCTGTCCGGAGGGGAAGAGGCAGACCAGCAGATAATCGATCCCCAAGGGGACCGAGAGATAGCTCCTGCCACTATAGAGAAAGTGCGTGTAGCGACGGTTGGAACCCTCCCCCAGCTGCAGCACTGTCTCTATGGTCGCGAATTCACGGTTGTCACTGACCCTCATTCCCCTGGTTGGTTACGTCAGGTTGTCAGGGGCAATGACACATTGCAGCCACCTGACCTAGCTTTCCAGTCCTGTAGCTTGGAGCTAAGGAATTACCCCCCCAGGCCCGGCCGTCAGTGTCGGCTTTGGCAGGACGATTCGTTAGAATCATCTGCCGGCGCCATTTGGAAGAGGGGGCGTGTCAGGAATATACTGAGGTGCTTATGATGTAAGGATAATATTTTAATTTGCCTGTCTGACTGCTATGTACTGTACTTCAGATGCGTATGTATGGGTCATCATCTGGCTTTGGGGGAAGCTGTACTTGTCTGTGTGACAGTGTGGAATACAATTACCCTCAGTTCCTGGGAGAGCAGGGAGCTAATTAGAAGCCTTATTGTCCCATTATACCAATCAGGACATAGTCAGGGAACTTCAAAGACCTACATTTGCATCTAAAGAGGACTTCAGTGAATAATGCTTGGGGTAATAAGACAATGGCAGAAGTGAAGTGTGTTGAAGTCCTTTTGATACCATTTGCTACCTGTGGAAATTGAATTATTGGTGGAGGTGCAACCTCCTTATCTTTGATCAGCTAGGAAGTACTGTCAACAATGGGGTTGTCACCTGTAACGTGGACTAGGGAAATCTTTTCATGTATGTGGGCTATTGTACATTTTTCGCAGGCGGATGTTAGATCTCTGGAGATCCAATTATGACTGAGGATGTAATTAAATCTAGCTTCCCCCCGTCCACACAGGCTTACAGCCTCCAGGCGTATTTCATAGTATAAAACCGCAGCTAGGATAGCCACAACTTGTAGTTCTTGGAGGTAGCTCACACGGCTAGAACTAACCTGGTTCCTGACCAGAAGTGCGAACCCCCCGCAACAACACCAGATCGATACGCTGGTACGTTTATTTCCCGTTTATTTTGGTAAGCAAAATCGCTTTGTGCGTTATCTTTGTAACTTTTATCTTGTAACTATTTTTACTTTGTTTTTTGTAATCTTTTTGTATATATTAAGTTCTGCACTGTTCTATGTTTTTCTGGAATATTAAATTATTATTTAATAAGCTTGACTTCTGCTGTACTAAACTAACACTCATAGCCTAGAAGAGACTGAAGTGTAACCGTGTATAAGTTCATGCCTAATTGTACGCTTGAGCAACACTACCGTATGAAATTGTAATTGCATTGTGTGTGGGGGCGTTTGTCATACGTTGGCCTAAGCGCGCAGCTGACCCAACGTACGAACAACGCCAGTGCGAGTAGCGACAGCAGAGTGGCTAACAGTATCGTTCGGAACGACTGTTAGTGGGTCTTTGCTTCACGACAGTGTAAGATTGCAACTGTGTGTGTGTGTGGGTGCGTGGCGTTCCCGTATTTGGCCTAAGCGCAAAGCTGACCCAAATACGAAAACGCAGATTGCGTATTGAGCACTCGATAGCTGAGTGAACGTGTCTAGCAACGCTAGTGGTGGCAGTGGGAAGTGTTTGAGGGGTTCCAGCCTTGTTTGTAGCTTAAATAAGGCTGTTCCCCGCTTAACCTGGTCAAACCCGCAGTCGGGAACCGTATACGCAGGCGTGCCGCGGGCCGGTTCCTGACAAGGGGGGCAAAGGGGAGGAGCCAGAGCTGGAGATGAAGAAGCGGAGCCGCCAGGAATCGATTAATTTTGGGCAGTGGCACGGCCACTTCTAGTTTTGATCGGCCAGAACCATAAGTGGCCAGACTTCAGGTTCTGGCAGTAACATATATGTTGTCTGGTTATATACTGCGTGTATATATTTGTATATAGGTTTTCTATTGTACATATTTGCTAGCCTGGTTCAGGGATTGTGTGCACACAATATTGTATATACACTGGTTGCTCTGCATATCCCAGTACAGTATATGCAGATGTCACTTGTGTGTGTGTGTGTGTGTGTGTGTATATATATATATATATATATATATATATATATATATATATATATATATATATATATATATATATATATATATATATATATGGTCTAAGATTATTTAGTATCTTGAATACCCCTGTACTTGATTACTTGTACAGTTCACCTGTATTTTCACTTCAGCTGCCAATATTGCATTGGTTCACCTGTAAATATCTTGCATATTCACAAATAAACCTTAGACATCATGCTGGTCTTGTTCTCAGTTTTCCCACATCAGTGACAACCTGCACTCCATTCAATTCTTTTGCACTGCACATGCTGCATTGCACAAGAGATGTAACAGATGGACTAGCCCTACCTTGTCACTTGGAAATACTGAAGTGCCATTGTTTCAACTATGATTGAAATGAATACAAAGTGACTTCTTGAATTTGATGCTATAGCAAGAAATGAAAGGAAAGTTTGTTATCATACAGTGCTGCCCATAATTATTCATACCCCTGGCAATTTTTGACTTAAAGTTACTTGTATTCAATCAGCAAGTACTTTTTTGACAAGAAATGACATGAGTGTCTCTCAAAAGATAATAAAATGAGGTACAAGAGGCATTGTTGTGTGTGTGTGTGTGTGTGGGGGGGGGGGGACACAAACATTTATCAGCTTTTATTTACATTTGAGCAAAGTGTCCAGTCCAAAATGATTCATACCCTTCACAAACTGTCATAGTCTTTGGGAAAATCCAATGTTCTATACCAGGCATGGGCAAACTTGGCCCTCCAGCTGTTAAGGAACTACAAGTCCCACAATGCATTGCAGCAGTCATGACTCATAAAGGCAAATGCAATGTGAGACTTGTAGTTCCGTAAGGGCCCGTTTCCACTAGTGCGACGCGATTTCGCCGGCATTCCGACGCTTGTAAAAACGCATGCGGGTGCGTTTCCGCATGCGTTTTACCCGCGATTTCGCGTGCGATTTCGCATGGCAGGGTGCCATGCGAAATTAACCATGACACTGCCAGGACTAAATTACATTGGGAAGGGTGCGAAATCGCACGCGAAATCGCGGGTAAAAACGCATGTACCAAACGCATGCGTTTTTACTATTAAATACATTAGCGGCGATTCGCACGGATTCCCGACGCAGACGAAAACTGTGGGTCCCGCCGTGCAGATTTGGCCCGCTGTCAAATCGCTCCCGCACGCCGCACAGGTGGAAACAGCCCCATCCACTAACATTAGCTATGCGAATCCGCATGCAGTGCCCGCATGCGGATTCGCCCTAGTGGAAACGAGCCCTAAGAGCTGGAGGGCCGAGTTTGCCCATGCCTGTTCTATACCATTCCAAATAGTTCAAGCTGTTCTGAAGCAACCTAATTAACCTGATTAAGTGGGAACAGCTGTTTAATCACCGCAACAGGTGAAAAACAGCAGCTCTCTGTAGTTGGTTTGTGGACAGTCATGGCTAAGACAAAGTGGCTGCTCACAAGTCAGGAAAGGGCTACAAAGTAATTTCTAAATCTTTTCAAGTTCCAGTAGCTACAGTGCAAAGTATTATTAAAAAATACAAGGTGTTACGCACTGTGGAAAATCTCAGAGGATGTGGTCGGAAGCCAAAAGTGACACCTGTGCTGGCCAGGAGGATAGTGGGAGAGGTGAAAAAGAATCCAAGGATCACCACCAAGACCATCCTGGTGAATCTGGGCTCTGCTGATGGCAATGTCTCAAGGCAGACAATCCAACAGACAATGCACACTGCTAGGTTCCACAGATGCAGACCAAGGAGGACGCCACTTCTCCAGATATGGCACACAAAAGCTCACTTGGCCTTTGCAAATGCTCCTCTGGACAAAGAAGAAGACTTCTGGTGTTCTGTGTTATGTTCAGATTAAATAAAATTTGATTCCTTCATTTGGTGTAAGAAAGGAGAAGTCTTCAAACCAAAGAACACCCTCCCTACTGTCAAACATGGTGGTGTGAACCTAATGCTTTGGGGCTGTTTTTCAGCCAATGGACCAGGGAACCTAATGACAGTAAATGGCACCATGAAAAAAGAGCAATACATGAGGATTCTCAACGACAACATTAGGTAATCTGCAGAGAAACTTTGCTTTGGGTGCCAGTGGACATTTCAGCATGACAATGACCCAAAACACACAGTAAAAGTAGTGAAGAAATGGCTAGCAGACAACAACATTAATGTTTTGGAGTGGCCCAGCCATAGTCCTGACTTGACCAATTGAGAATCTGTGGAGGAAGCTAAAGATCAGGGTGATGGCAAGAAGACCCTTCTATCTGAAAGATTTGGAGCTTAAAGAGACTCCGTAACAAAAATTGCATCCTGTTTTTTATCATCCTACAAGTTCCAAAAGCTATTCTAATGTGTTCTGGCTTACTGCAGCACGTTCTACTATCACAGTCTCTGTAATAAATCAATGTATCTTTCACCTGTCAGACTTGTCGGCCTGTGTCTGGAAGGCTGCCAAGTTCTTCAGTGTTGTGGTTCTGCTATGAACTCCCCCTTCCAGGCCCCTCTATGCACACTGCCTGTGTATTATTTAGATTAGAGCAGCTTCTCTCTTCTCTCTTATCTTTTACAAGCTGGATAAATCGTCCTCTGAGCTGGCTGGGCTTTCACATACTGAAGAATTACAGACAAGGGCAAAGCTGTTTGCAGGAGAAAAAAGAGCAGCCTGAAACTTCAGTGCCTGAGAACTGCAGGGGGAAAGAAACACACAAATGATCTCTTGAGATTCAAAAGGAAGGCTGTATACAGCCTGCTTGTGTATGGATGTATTTTCTATGTGTGGACATCAACCTACTTCCTGTTTTGGTGGCCATTTTGTTTGTTTATAAACAAACTTTTTAAAATTGTTTTTAACCACTTTTAATGCGGCGAGGAGCCGCAAAATTGTGTCAGAGGGTAATAGGAGATGTCCCCTAACGCACTGGTATGTTTACTTTTGTGCGATTTTAACAATTCAGATTCTCTTTAATGTTAAAGATGAATGGGCAAACATACCTGTGGTGAGAAGACATACAAAAAGCTAGTCTGCTATTATAGGAAGCGTCTGACTGCTGTAATAGCCAATAAAGGCTTTTTTTTTTTTTTTTAAATATATTTTATTTAAAAATTTTAGAAAGTTTTCTCCCAATCAACAATGACAATTATAAGCAAAACCATTTTCAGGAAAAGATATTACAGAGATGTAATCCTCTCAATAAAACAGAGAAGACATTGTTCAAAACATTTTGCTTATACAACACAGAATTTCTCTTTCCCAGAAGGGCATGTATTTAGAAATGTGATAAGGCATCCCAAACATTTTCCTGACTGCTTTCCATGTCACCCAAGTGTCCATTATCATTTTACTATCTTTTAATCATTGTGGGAGGTATTTGAATGGTGAATGCAGTATAGCTATTGTTGTCCATGGTTCCATGTAAGCCTCTTCAAGTGAAGTATTGGAATATGTACTCGTATGTGTTATCCAGTCTCTTATATGTCGAAATAGACATGCCAAATTATAGTCGTACGTCTGGGACACCCAATTCTGCCCATACCTTTAGTAGCTTTAGCTTGCTTAACCCTCCTGGCGGTAAATTAATTCTGCCAAATAGGCAGAAATACATTTTTTATTTATTTTTTGTATTTTTTTTTGTTTCATGTAAAGCTACCAGAGTGATAGCTACATGAAACAACACTAGAGGGCGCATGTTTCCCTCTAGTGCGATCGTCACCGGCATCAATAGCAAACAGGGGAAAGCGTATATAACGCGTTCCCCTGTTTGGCTTTTCCTGTCGCCATGGCGACGATCGGAATTACGTCAGCCAACGTCCTGACGTCAGACGCCTCCGATCCAGCCCTTAGCGCTGACTGGGCCAATGCAGGGCTCTGGCAGGGGGGCCCTCTTCCGCCGCTGCGTGCGGGCGATCGCTGTTTAGCGGCGGCGATCAAGCTGTAGGCACGGCTAGCAAAGTGCTAGCTGCGCGTACGGCACTTTAAATGGATCGAATCGCCCCACCAGGGGCTGAGATATCCTCCGCGGTGGCTTACCCCGAGCTCAGGTCGGAGTTACCGCTAAGAAGGTTAAGACTATCCTTGGTTTTCTGCCTGCCCATAGATAGTTTGTGAATTGTCTATCTAGCTCTTGTAATTCTTTGTGTTTCATTAAGAGGGGTATAGTTTGCAGAGGGTATAAAAGTCTGCTAAAGACTACTGATTTCAATACAGCCGCTCGTCCCATCAAGTTCAAGGGTAATTTTTTCCAGCGCTCAAGTTGCTGTTTGATGTCACCCAGTAAGGGACCATAATTTAGAGTATAGAGGGTATTTGAATCTTTTCCCAATTTGATACCCAGATATGTGACCTGTGATTTAGTTTGTATGCCAAAGCTTTCTACTTCCCTGATTGAGTCTGTTCTACTCGTTAGATATAGCAGTTCACTCTTATGTTTATTTACTTTAAAGCCACTATGTCCTACGTTTTGTAATATGTTAAAGACCTTAAAGTGAATGGGAACCGCATTTAAAAAAATTAGATAGATACTTACCCAAGGAGAGGGAAGGCTCTGGGTCCTATAGAGCCTAGGTTCTCAACGTGTGGTACACGTACCCCAGGCGGTACTTCTGATGGTTCCAGGGGGTACTCGGGCTCGATATACTTAACCAAGAAAAACAAATTTAGAGATTTAGAAAATGATAAATCTTATTTAAACAACACCTAATTAGTATTTTAGCCAATTAAAAGCAATAGTAAATGCTTGAAAACTGTTTAGAACAAAGTATCATGTACTACGATTAAATATATATTTGTCAAGGGGTACTTGTGATAATGTGTACTATGCTAGGGGGTACTTGGTGAGTACAGGGTTTTAAAAGGGGTGCATACCAATAAAATGTTGAGAAACACTGCTATAGAGCCTTCCGCTCCTCTCCTGGTCCTGTCGTTCCGGTGCTGGTTCGCCCGGTACCAGTATCTGACTAAATTAGTCAAATACTGCTTTACCCGACCGAAGGAGGCTTCAGAAGTCTTCAGGGAGCCCGAGTGCTCCTGAAGAAGGGCGGCCCTGTACTGCGCTGGTCCTGCGCAAGCACACTCTCTTGCACGCTCACGCCTGTGCAGTATGGAGCCGCACATCTTTGGGAGGACACGGCTCCCGAAGACTTCCAAATACCCTTTCGTGGGGGATTGAAACGGGGGGGGGGGAGCCAGCACAGGATAGAGAGCACAGAGAGAGGAGACGGAAGGATCTATACAACCCAGAGTCTTCCCTCTACTTAGGTAAGTATTCGCTTCATTTTTTTTAAGAACGCGGTTCCCATTCACTTTAAGTATATCTTCTTTTTGGGTAAGCTATGAAAAGGACGATATCGTCTATGAAAGCAGCTTGGCTTACCACTTTGTTTCCAAATTCAATCCTTTTTATGTGGGTGTGCAGGGTTCTCAGAATTGGCTCCAGGGCGAGATCAAACAGCAATGGAGAAAGCGGGCGCCCTTGTCTAGTGCCCTTGAATAATGGGAAGCCAGCCGAAAGAAAGCCTGGAGTGTAAATGTGTGCTGTCAGTTTTTTGTGTGATGCCTGTATGAGATTTAGGATTGCCACTGTAAAACCCATTTTTTGTAGGACTCTGAAAAGCCACATCCAATTCACATTATCAAATGCCTTTTCAGCGTCGAGTAATAGGAGTGCTTGGTTTTGACATGTGGTTGGATAAGCCTTTGCATAGTCAAGGACTGTGAGGACCTTTCTAATGTTCATGGTTGCTGGTCTTTATTTTATAAATCCTGACTGTGAGGGGCTGACTAATTTATGCATTAACTGTGGCAGTCTATCTGCCATTATTTTATTTAAGATTTTAATATCCTGGTTCATTAAAGAGATAGGTCGGTAAGACTCAGGTAATAGGCAATCCTTCCCTGGTTTTGGGAATAGTTTTATATAGGCTATGTAAGCTGTGTCTGGTAATATACCCTTTTTTAGTATGTGGTTGTAAAGGGTTTGGAGAGTTGGGGCTATGTCTTGTCGTAGGATTTTAAAAGAATTCTGCAGATAAACCATCTGGTCCAGGCACTATATGATTAGTTAGCTGTTTTATGGTATTGTGTATTTCTGCTAGTGTAATCTCTCTATTAAGATGTTCCAGATCTGCTGTAGATAATTTTGGTAAGGGAATATTGCCTAAGATTTTTTCAGTGTCTTGTTCGCTGGGCACTTGCTGCTCGTTGCTGTATAATTTTGCGTAGTAATTTTGGAGACGTGTTAATTTCTTTGAGGTCGGTTAATAATTATCTGTTTGTGTTTTGTATGGTTGATATGTGTGTACGCGGCCTTTCCCCTTTTAGTATGTTACTAAGAAACTAAGAAGTGTGCCTATTTTATTGCCTAATCTCCTATATTTAAGTTCTGTGTAGGATCTGGCTATATTGTCTTTAGTTTGCAACCATCTGTGTCTGACTTTGCTTTAAGCCAAGCTAAACGATTTTGTTTGTGTGGGCTTATCTATATAGATCTGCAGGGTTTCTCTAACTTTACTGACTGCTTTCATATACTTTGTGCATCTTTCTTCTGGCCATTTGTATAACTCATAATTCTGCTTCTAAGGACGGGCTTTGCAGCTTCCCAAAACAAGATAGGATTGTATATATGATTTTTGTTATCTTCCGCATACTCAAACCACCATTGGCGTAAAAAGCTGGCAAAACCTTCATCATCATAAAGATATGTGGGAAATCGCCACAAAATGTCAGACCCTTTAGGTATGGATTCTCTCCACTCTAGCTGGACTGGCCTATGGTCTGATATGACCATGTCCATAATATTTATTGACTTAATTCTGTGCAATACTGGGGACGAGATCAGATTCTATGTGAGATTTCAGGATGTGTTTGACATTTGAGTCGTCTGTGACTTTCAGTATGGCAGGGTACATTAATGTAAATTTCAAGCCTCTTTGAATGCATTAATTGCAGGCTGCATTCAACTTTTGCCTCATCTTGGATACTTCGAGTGAAAAATCAGTAAACAGAAGTAAAGACGAACCTTGGTATTCGAGCTTTTGATCATTTTGCCTGTATGCCTGGAGTATGGCGGTTTTATCCGCAAAATCCAAGTATCTAATCATGACTACTCTTGAGGGAGTTTTGCGCTTAGGGTCTCGTGGTGGACCAACTCTGTGTGCTCGCTCTACTTTACAGGGGTGAGGAAGCCCTAATATGGGAAGTATTTCTTCAGAAGCTATTTTGTGTAGTATGTCTGCAGCAAAAGATTCAGGCAGACCGACTAGCCGTAAGTTGTTTCGCCTTGACCTGTTTTCCAGATCTTGCAGCTTTGCATGCATTTCTTTATTATCTGCCAACACCTTCACCATCTTTTCTTTGTATTTGCAATGCTCATCCTTTATATTAGATATGCACTTTTCAGTTTGTAGGAAACGATTATTGTGTGCCTGAACCTCTTTATGGATTTTTTTGAGAGACTGCTGCACTGCTGTTTGTATCATTTGTTCTAGGTCTGGTTTTAGCTGCCTCGCTACTGCTGCTGCTATTTTCCTGTAATCTATTAGTGACTCACCATCTCCTTCATTTTCCTCCACATCAGCATCCCATTCTTGGCTTTGTTGTGCACTCTCTCCCCAGGCAGGCAGTGAGTAGCTAACATCCAGGCAGACATCAGTGCAGGCGGCAGGCAGAGAGTAGTCAAAATCCAGGCAGACGTTGGTGCAGGTGGCAGGCAGAGAATAGTCAAAATCCAGGCAGATGTTGGTGCAGGCGGTAGGCAGAGAGTAGTCAAAATCCAGGCAGACATTGGTGCAGGCAGCAGGCAGAGAGTAGTCAAAATACAGACAAAAATCGGTAGCAGTAAAGCAGAAGCACTTAGCTCAGAAGCAGTTGGAAAATAAATGGCTATATTATTAACATCCTGTGCTTTCAAATGAGCTTATCTGCCATCTCTGCCATGGCAGTCAGGTGACACGGGGAGAGATCAAATTAGAACTTGTAATTAGAGACACATGAGGAGGAATTAGGCTAAACTCTAAGGCCCATATGCAATTCATTTTTTTCTCCTGAGTTTTCTCCTAGGTGATATTTTTAAATTTGTAATTAAAATGCCTTTTAAACCCCCAGCAAGCAATAAAATACTCAAAATAGGTTAAAATGCCTTTTAAACCCCCAGCAAGCAAGAAAATACTCAAAATAGGTTTGATAGTACTCTTTTACCTAATTTGTGGTACTTTTTCAATTGCAGAGTGCTAGAAAGTTAATGTAATAGAAAATGAAAAATTATCTCCTAGGAGAAAACTCAGGTGAAAAAGTTAATTGCAAATGGGCCTAACTCGCAAACCACCACTTAGCTGTCTTGATTGGCCACAGGGTTCCCCAGAAGAAGAATGGAAGTAAGGGGATCCCAGGCGGCCGGGGGGAGAAGCCTGGTTCCTGCAGACAAGTGCCGATCACGCGCGGGACCCAGGAAAAGGCAGTGCGCTGCGGTTTTGGGCCAGCCTAAGCTGAGCTTGGGCTTACCGCTCTGAGCATGTAAGTCTCAGCCTAAGCTCGGCTCGGGATTACCGATATGGGGGTTAAAACAGTCAATTTTACAGGTTCAGTCCTACATCAGAGAAGGAATCTTTTCTTATGAGCTAGGAGATTTTTTGTCTGTATTGCAGGAATGTTGTGCTGAAGCCCAACCAAGTTCAGTTGGTTATTTCCCCTCCTGCTATCAGTTTTCTCAGCCACTAGTGCCTGTCAGACGCAAACATTGAGGGCTCGTTCACACTAGAGGCGTTTTGTGATTTTTTTTTTTTTTTAAGCTCTTGATTTTCAAAATCGCCCTGAAAGCGTTTGTGCAATAATTCTCTATCAGAGAGTTCACATATGAATGGTTCGTTTCCGATCCGCTCAGAAAAGCGCTACATGTACCATTTTTGAGGCAATTTTGCCTCAATGGAAGGTATAGGAAAAATGCAAAACGCTCACAAAATCACTTTGTGCAGCGATTGCGTTCGCGTTTTTAAGAATAAATACATTGTATTTATTATTTTCCGGTCAGGGAGTGAATTAAAAGAACGCCTGGGAAAAGCGCTTAGAAAAACGCTTTTCACAAAAACGCAACGTCCACCCAAGCACCGGGAATCGAAAAAAGAAATCGTGTCAAAAAGCAAAACGCTAACAGGAACGGAATGCAATGGGAACAAGGCCTTACTGATGGTGAGAAATCAGGTAACACCAAGTAATTCCACAATCCATGTTCTGGGTAGTCTATCAGCCCCCATTAAAAGTCATTGAGATCCCCCATTCGATATGTGGGGAATTGAGTGTTCAATTAATACGTTAGAAGATGATAGGAAGTCATTTTTTTAAAATTATTATTATTACACTGTTTGCAGGAAAGATTACTGGTATGTGTTTCCTCTAATTGAATCACGCGAGAGGATTTTGCTAGGTAATCAGTATGTATAGCATTCAGTGACCCATATAAGGGTTGGTTCACACAGACGGCAGGCGGCGTTGGAGCGGCTGGGCAGCCGCGTTGTCCTGTGACGTCTTGTTCGGGGGCGGCGGTACGGCGATTATCGGCTTCCCGTTGCGATCAGTGTTCCTCGTCCCTGCAAGGGAACATGAACCTGTGGGAGCTAGCCGACCCTGGACGTCGCATGCAGCTTCTAGGGCCGGCCGAAAGGACTCGTTAAATCGGGATCGGTATGCTGCGTTTGCGCAATCTACGGTAATCGCCAGTAACCGCGCGATGCTAAACGCTTCCATGCACTTGAATGGGAGTGTTTAGCTGACGAGTCCCGAACGCTTGGTGGTAAACGCTGCCAAGTGTCTGTTTGAACCAGCCCTTAACCCTGCAAGACCCAGCAGTAAGTCTGTTTCTTCATCTTTCAAGAAACAAGCTAACTTTGATCCAGTATTTGGCTGGGTGCACACATAACATTTTTCCGCATATGACTTTTTTTAGTGTTTTGCGTGCATTTATACACATTTGCGGGTGGCATATATGAAACGTATATGCGTTTTGTGCGTGTTTTCAATGCGTTTTTACATTGAGTTTTATGCAAATTACTAGGAAGAAAACAGGAAGCGGAAATACATCATAAAACATTTTTTTTTAAACGCATATGAGAAACACATACAAAACGCAATACATTGCGTTCCCATTGACTTTTATAATGTGCCTTTTTCGATTAGCATGCAACAAAACCAGCTTTTTTAAAAACGCATACATACAAAGCGCATATGCGTTCTTTCATGCGGCCCATAGACTTCCATTAGCGGCAAAAACACAGCGTTTTCCGCAATGCTTGCGTTTCTGCTAAGTGTGCACCTAGCCTTAAACTCATACCATATTGATCATTTATTTGCATATTTAAAGAGAGATAAGAATGGGTTTTGGTGATTTCACTGTGAAAGATGAACAGTATGTGAATGCATGCATATGTGCCACTCAATCATTAATTAATCATAAACCATGCAATCTTGAATCGGCTTCTGCTTTAACAATTGCCTGGTAAAGGATTCCGTCTCTCTATTTCCATTCTGATCACTCCTCTGTTAACCCTTTACCTACCCAAAATCATGTCTAAAACTCACAACCTGCAGCAGCTAAAACCTGAGACTTTAATTTGCCTACACCTGTGATTCAAAAGAAACCTCCTCCTTTGTAGACAACTCTCAGATCCACACCCTGGACATTCCAGCGTGCAGCAAGCACATACATACTGTAGACTCTTACAAACTTATTCCTGCCTCCAGACTAGTTCAGAAGACAAAGACGAAACACAAATATTTCCCTACAGCCTCCATCTTACCCATTTCCTCTCCATCCCTGCCTGCCGTTCCAGTTGTATCCATCACCACAGCAGTGCCAAACATCTCTGCCATGTCAATGTCAGTCACTTTAGCAGTGCCAGCTACCATCAGCCATGCCCATGCCGGTCGCTTCAGCCATGCCCTGGCCGGTTGCCTCAACCATGCTCATGCCGGTCGCCTCAACCATGTTCACCTCAGCTGTGCCTGTGCCAGAATCGCCCACTAATCAGCCTAGTGTGAATGGGCCATTACTAGTGAATGACTTTCAGTTTGTTACTCACTTTGATAGTGATCAGTCTGCTGTTCCCAATGATGACTTTCAGTCTGCTGTTTCTGTTGATGGTTTCCAGTCTGCTGTCCCTGATGATGGTTTCTAGTCTGCTGTTCCCGATGTTGGTTTCCAGTCTGCTGTTCCCAGTGTTGGTTTCCAGTCTGCTGTTCCCAATGATGGTTTCCATTCCATTGTTCCTGATGGCCTCCAGTCTGCTGTTCCTGCTGTTGGCCTCCAGTCCAGTGTTCCTTCTGATGACTTCCAGTCCGGTGCTTCTTTTGACGGTGTCCAGCTCTTCCTGTGCATGGCCAGTCTTGCCCTACTGTCTTGCCAGATGACTTCTGATCCAGTGTTCCTGTCGATTTCCAGCTTACTGCTTTTCCTGTTGGTTTCTAGTTCCCTGCTTTGCCTGGTGTTCTCCAGCCTACCGCTCAGTTGACCTCTAGTTTGACAACCCGCTGGTTGTTTTTTTCGGATGCACTCTAGTCCGCTTCCCAATTTCTTCAATTACTCACCCAAACGGCTGCTAGCCTTTTTACCCAGTGACTCTTGGGACCCTTGTGAGTGGGAGTTTGTGCTCAGTTGGAGCGTCCTGAGGCCTCACCTTAAGGGGGGGGGGGGTATGATGTCACGATCCACGACTGCTGGAGACACAGTTATGAACTTCCTCTATTCACCAGCAGAGATCCTTGCATTCTCCTTATGAACTCTGGTAAATTATCATGTGGGTCCTCCTGTTCACCAGCAGGGTGCAAACCTCCTCAGGAACTGCATTATCTGCAAATTGCTAATGAGAGGAAATCTGCATCACCTGACTCCTCTGCACAGGATATAAGCCAGCACCTGAAAATCAAACATTGCTAGTTAATTGTTGGTGTTAGCCTGCAATTCTTATGCACTGCACATGCTGCATTGCACAAGAGACGTAACAGGGGGCTAGTACCATGCATAACATCTCAATCTGCAGCCACTGCTCACTGGAGAAATAGGCCAGCTATGTGGCTGTGCCATGTGCCCTGGTGCCTCCATGCATCATGCTGACCAAGTAATGCCGGATGGCTATCTTTTACAGATGGGCAAGCATGTACAGGGTGGAGTTCCATCTAGTTAAAGTAAATTGCTTATGCCTATTATCTTATAATTATCTATCCACATTTTTGTGAAAACAGGCTTCGACTTGAACAGGAGAACATTCATTCCTAGCGAGCATATAACTAGAAGTTGAATTAGTTAAAAAAAACAAAGCGTAGTGTGTTTTGCCTTCTTAAAACAGAAGGTATTTACAATAATTCAGATGTAAGTGTGTAACTGTGGTTACCCACCATTAACCACTGCTGAATATGCAAATTATCTCTTTATGCCTCTGAAGCCAGGCTTACATCCAGAACTGCTGGTGTATAGCAAACCTATAGCTTTACATTTTAAAGAGCCACATCAACCCAACATGCAGACAGCCTGGTTCAGACTGTTGGTCCTCCCTAGTGCATGGCAGGGATTAATATGACTCTATTGGATAGTAATTGGACCAGAACAACAGAATACTCAAGCAGCTCGGGGTGAACCAAAACCACTAGGAAAGTATAGGAACCAAAAGAAACCGAAACGCCCTACTACTACGGTAAAAAAGCAGTGCTTGGTGTGGTTTGCCTTCTTAAAACAGAGGGTATTTGTGATCATTCAGATTTAAGTGTGTAACTGTGGTGTGGAGATATATTGGGGTGCTGATGCTGTTAAGGATAATACAGTAATATATTTTCATTTTCCCATTTTTATATCTGCTGTGGTATGTCAAAGGTGTAGAGATGCAGGCTAGATTCATTGACTGTTCCTGTATTTGTGTGGGTGGGTCACTAGACCTACATTTGCATCTAAAGAGGTCTTCAGTGAATACGACCAGTCACCTATCACACAGGACATCCTGCTGCAATGTGAAAGCCTTAATCAATTGTCACCTGTAACCTGGGGAGATTGGAAGTGAAGGAAGTCTTTTGTTTTGTGTGTGTGCTATAGTACCCTTTTCATGTATGTGGATCTCTGGAAATCCCATTTATGTCTGAGAACGGAGACAGGAAAACGCCTTAATCAAGTTTTCACCTGGAGTTGAAAGCCTAACTTCACAATCTTTGATGTATAGTAGACTTTTACCTGGGAAATCAAATTATGTCTGAGGATGTTATTAAATCTAGCTTCCCCCCGTCCACACAGGCTTACAGCCTCCAGGCGTATTTCATAGTATAAAACCGCAGCTAGGATAGCCACAACTTGTAGTTCTTGGAGGTAGCTCACACGGCTAGAACTAACCTGGTTCCTGACCAGAAGTGCGTACCGCCCGCAACAACACCAGATCGATACGCTGGTGCGTTTATTTCCCGTTTATTTTGGTAAGCAAAATCGCTTTGTGTGTTATCTTTGTACATTTTATCTTGTAACTATTTTTACTTTGTTTTTTTGTAATCTTTTTGTATATATTCAGTTCTGCACTGTTTTATGTTTTTTCTGAAATATTAAATTATTATTTAATAAGTTTGACTTCTGCCGTACTAAACTAACACTCATAGCCTAGTAGAGACTGAAGTGTAACCGTGTATAAGTTCATGCCTAATTGTACGCTTGAGCAACACTACCGTAGGAAATTGTAATTGCATTGTGTGTGGGGGCGTTTGTCATACGTTGGCCTAAGCGCGCAGCTGACCCAACGTACGAACAACGCCAGTGCGAGTAGCTAACAGTATCGTTCGGAACGACTGTTAGTGGGTCTTTGCTTCACGACAGTGTAAGATTGCAACTGTGTGTGTGTGTGGGTGCGTGGCGTTCCCGTATTTGGCCTAAGCGCAAAGCTGACCCAAATACGAAAACGCGGAGTGCGCGCTGAGGACTCGACAGCAGAGTGGAAGTGTCTAGCAACGCTAGTGGTGGCAGTGAGAGGTGTTTTGAGGGGTTCCAGCCTTGTTTGTAGCTTAAATAAGGCTGTTCCCCGCTTAATCTGGTCAAACCCGCAGTCGGGAACCGTATACGCAGGCGTGCCGCGGGCCGGTTCTTGACATAATTGGCTGGCAGTGGTGGCATCGTTTAGTACATTAGTACGCAGTTTAGCTCGCTATTCTGAGAACTAAAGGCTGGAAGCTTGCTAGAAGCAACTAGCCTACAGAAGTCTACTCAGTGCAGAATCTATATACGTTTTTTTTTTGTTCAAAGATACACACTTGGTGTTTGCTTTCCCTCCCCCCCTTTTTTTTTTCTTTTTATTTTGTGCAACACGATGGCTCAGAAAGCATCCAGCTATGCAAGGCAAAACAAAGAGATACTACTCAACCTGTGTGAGCACAAAGGCATCGAGACGGTGAGCGGCCAGACTAAGGAGCAGTTAGTTCGTGCGCTCGAGGAGCATGATGAGGCAGAACGAGCCCGTGCTTCAACGTCAGCAGATGCAGCTCACGACACGCCAGAGGAGGAATCGCTCCCGCCACAGGATGCGAGTGGAGACGATGTCCTGGATGATCCACCTAACACGGAGATGACATCTCTGGAAGCCGACCTACAGCTACTAGGTTCGGCTGAGCCCGAACTGCGCCTAAAGCTGATTCTGGAACATCGGCAAGCAGAGAGGGAACAAGCTGCCCAGCGACTCCAGGCCGAGAGGGACAGACTCCGGGCAGAGGAGGGAAGAGCTGAACGGCAACACCAGCTGGAGCTGGCTAAACTTCAGCAGCAGAACCGGTCTGCTGGACCCGCAGAACGCGAAGGTGAGCGAGTCCACAGAATCCCCCTGGATAAGTTCCCCGCTATGGACAAGGACTCTGACATAGACACTTTCCTACAGGGGTTTGAAAGGACTTGTCGGCAGTATGGGGTGCCCCGTGAGCAGTGGGCAAGATACCTCACCCCAGGGCTGAGAGGCAAGGCCCTGGAGGCGTTTGTGAGTCTCCCCCAGGAGGAAGAAACAGACTTTGAGGCAATTAAGAAAGCCATCATTGCACGATACCACCTCACGCCAGAGGTGTATCGAAAACGTTTCAGGACAGTGCAGCGAGGTCCTAATGACAGTTACCTGGATCACGCGTGCAACCTGCGCACTGCCTTCCAGCAGTGGGTAAAAGGACTGTCAGTGGAAACTTTAGATGCCCTGCAGGAACTGATGATAAAAGATCAGTTCCTCCACACCTGTCCTGTTGAGGTCCGGCTGTTTGTGCTGGATCGAGAACCAAAGACAGTGGATGAGGCTGCGGAAATGGCCGATTCCTACACCGCCCATAGAGCACCTGAGTCCCGGAGGACTACTACGCCCAGCTGGAGAGGAGAACAGATTGCTAAACCTGTTTCACCCAGCACCCAGAGGAGGCAAGCACCGCTGTCTCCTGGATTCAAGCAACATGACACTCGGAAATGCTTTGTATGTGACAGGGTGGGTCATATCAGCACGACTTGCCCAGAGAGGAAGAGGGAGGCCCCAAAATCCAGTGAGGCCTCAAACCCCAGTGAAGTCCCAACGGCTTTGTGTGCTACCAGGAATGCTACTGGCTATGCAGAGAATCTGCAGCTTGTCACGGTTGGGGGTACAGTTGCCACTGGGCTGAGAGACACTGGAGCAGAAGTGACTCTCATACATCCCCAGCTTGTGAACCCGGAGCAGTACATACCTGGGAAAATGATTGCTGTCAGAGGAATTGGGGGTGTCACCCCAGCCATACCCACCGCCTTGGTCCACCTGAATTGGGGGGCCGGCAGCGGACTGAAAGAAGTTGGGGTAACTGACAAAATCCCCACCAACGTTTTGCTGGGTACTGACCTGGGACGGTTAGTGGCCCGGTATGAGCCTACTCCAAACCCTGTGGAGCCTGCATCCCCAGCAGAAGTTCTGGACTCTTGCAAGGTACTGTTTGATAATGCTGTGCAAGTGGGGAGTGCTGGAGAGGCCCCAGGGGCTATGGACTGTGTACTAGGAGCCAGCCCTAGTGAGTCTCCAGTGCCTAGGCCTGGAGTGGGACCTGTTGACACAGAGAATGCAGAAACTGATGATGTCATTTATGACGCACGGACTATCGAGGCGATCGATGCAGGAACTGTTGATGATAATTGTGAAGTGCTGAGTAGCAATGTGTGTAATGATACAGATAATGTGGAGGTTTTATGTGATGTCCCAAATGACAATATATGTAGGGATGATAATGCTGATGGCATATGTGTTGTGCTACATAATGCTGTGTGTCATGTGGACACTCCGTCAGCTGCCGGAGTAACCAGCGGCGCTCGCTGGGCTGCAGCAGATGGACTGTCCACTGAAGGGGCAGACGGCACCAGGCCAGATCTTTCCCCTTCAGATGGTTTTAACCTGCCTGGCGTTCTATTAAGATCGCCAGGCAGGCTGCGGGAGGGTTTTTTTTTAATAAAAAAAAAACTATTTCATGCAGCCAACTGAAAGTTGGCTGCATGAAAGCCCACTAGAGGGCGCTCCGGAGGCGATCTTCCGATCGCCTCCGGCGCCCAGAATAAACAAGGAAGGCCGCAATGAGCGGCCTTCCTTGTTTTGCTTATATCGTCGCCATAGCGACGAGCGGAGTGACGTCATCGACGTCAGCCGACGTCGTGACGTCAGCCGCCTCCGATCCAGCCCTTAGCGCTGGCCGGAACTTTTTGTTCCGGCTGCGCAGGGCTCAGGCGGCTAGGGGGGCCCTCTTTCGCCGCTGCTCGCGGCGAATCGCCGCAGAGCGGCGGCGATCAGGCAGCACACGCGGCTGGCAAAGTGCCGGCTGCGTGTGCTGCTTTTTATTTCAGCCAAATCGGCCCAGCAGGGCCTGAGCGGCAGCCTCCGGCGGTACTGGACGAGCTGTGCTCGTCCAGACCGCCCAGCAGGTTAAGACAAAATGTGACGTGATTTATGATGTGTGTAAGGTGGGCACTCCCTCAGCTGCAGTGGTAACCCGCAGTGCTAGCGGGTCTACAGCAGAGGGACTGTCCACCGAAGTGGCAAATGTTGCTGGGTCAGCCACATCCAATTCGGAACCTGGCCCTGAGGGCCCAGGAGCCTCTCCGTCTGCAGCCTTCCTAGAATGTGTGACAGGCAGCACTGAGCTCTCTGGGGCTGTTCGATTTGACAGCAGCCTGGAAGAGCTCAGGGGGCTAGCCAGCAGGTCACCAGCTGGGAGGGGCAGGTTGAGAGGGTTCTGGGAAGTTATTCCCTCGGAGCTGTCCGAAGTGGAGGAGGCAGACCGGCAGATACTCGTTCCCCAAAGGGACCGAGAGATAGCTCCTGCCACTATAGAGAGAGTGCGTGTAGCGACGGTTGGAACCCTTCCCCAGTTGCAGCACAGTCTCTATGGTTGCGAATTCACGGTCGCCACTGACCCACATTCCCCTGGTTGGTTACGTCAGGTTGCCAAGGGCAACGACACATTGCAGCAACCTGACCTAGCTTTCCAGTCGTGTAGCTTGGAGCTAACTGACAGGTGGGGAACCCTCCTGAGGATGCTAAAGGGTTTCCCCACCCGGCCAGGCCGTCAATGTAGGCTTTGGCAGGATGATGCGTTAGATTCACCTGCCAGCGCCATCTGGAAGGGGAGCAATCATGGGAATGCGGACGGGCTGTCCCGTCAAGCAGAACCAACAGTGTAGGTGCTGGCAGGATGATCTGGGAAGATCGTCTGCCTTGCACCAAGTTAACGGCGGAGGTGTGGAGATATATTGGGGTGCTGATGCTGTTAAGGATAATACAGTAATATATTTTCATTTTCCCATTTTTATATCTGCTGTGGTATGTCAAAGGTGTAGAGATGCAGGCTAGATTCATTGACTGTTCCTGTATTTGTGTGGGTGGGTCACTAGACCTACATTTGCATCTAAAGAGGTCTTCAGTGAATACGACCAGTCACCTATCACACAGGACATCCTGCTGCAATGTGAAAGCCTTAATCAATTGTCACCTGTAACCTGGGGAGATTGGAAGTGAAGGAAGTCTTTTGTTTTGTGTGTGTGCTATAGTACCCTTTTCATGTATGTGGATGTCTGGAAATCCCATTTATGTCTGAGAACGGAGACAGGAAAACGCCTTAATCAAGTTTTCACCTGGAGTTGAAAGCCTAACTTCACAATCTTTGATGTATAGTAGACTTTTACCTGGGAAATCAAATTATGTCTGAGGATGTTATTAAATCTAGCTTCCCCCCGTCCACACAGGCTTACAGCCTCCAGGCGTATTTCATAGTATAAAACCGCAGCTAGGATAGCCACAACTTGTAGTTCTTGGAGGTAGCTCACACGGCTAGAACTAACCTGGTTCCTGACCAGAAGTGCGTACCGCCCGCAACAACACCAGATCGATACGCTGGTGCGTTTATTTCCCGTTTATTTTGGTAAGCAAAATCGCTTTGTGTGTTATCTTTGTACATTTTATCTTGTAACTATTTTTACTTTGTTTTTTTGTAATCTTTTTGTATATATTCAGTTCTGCACTGTTTTATGTTTTTTCTGAAATATTAAATTATTATTTAATAAGTTTGACTTCTGCCGTACTAAACTAACACTCATAGCCTAGAAGAGACTGAAGTGTAACCGTGTATAAGTTCATGCCTAATTGTACGCTTGAGCAACACTACCGTAGGAAATTGTAATTGCATTGTGTGTGGGGGCGTTTGTCATACGTTGGCCTAAGCGCGCAGCTGACCCAACGTACGAACAACGCCAGTGCGAGTAGCTAACAGTATCGTTCGGAACGACTGTTAGTGGGTCTTTGCTTCACGACAGTGTAAGATTGCAACTGTGTGTGTGTGTGGGTGCGTGGCGTTCCCGTATTTGGCCTAAGCGCAAAGCTGACCCAAATACGAAAACGCGGAGTGCGCGCTGAGGACTCGACAGCAGAGTGGAAGTGTCTAGCAACGCTAGTGGTGGCAGTGAGAGGTGTTTTGAGGGGTTCCAGCCTTGTTTGTAGCTTAAATAAGGCTGTTCCCCGCTTAATCTGGTCAAACCCGCAGTCGGGAACCGTATACGCAGGCGTGCCGCGGGCCGGTTCTTGACAGTGGTTACCCACAATGCACCACTGCTGAATATGCAAATTATCTCTTTATGCCCCTGAAGCCAGGCTTACAGTGCTGCCTATAATTATTCATACCTCTGGCAAATTTTGACTTAAAGTTACTTTTATTCAACCAGCAAGTAATTTTTTGATGGGACATGACATAGGTGTCTCCCAAAAGATAATAAGACGATGTACAAAAGGCATTATTGTGGGGGGGAATTCTCAGTTTTTATTTAAATTTGAGCAAAAAGTGTCCAGTTCAAAATTATTCATACCCTTAACAAACTGTCACAGTCTGTGGGAAAATCCAAAGTTCTATACTCATGGCTAAGAAAAAAGATAAAGAAGCTCAGTGAGGACCTGCGGCTGCACATTGTGGCTGCTCACAAGTCAGGAAAGGGCTGCAAGGCGATTTCTAAATGTTTTCCAGTTCCAGTGGCTACGGTGCAAAGTATTATTAAAAAAATACAAGATGTTCTGCACTGTGGAAAATCTCAGAGGATGTGGTCGGATGTCAAAAGTGACACCTGTGCTGGCCAGGAGAATAGTGAGAGAGGTGATAAAGTATCCAAGGATCACCACCAAGGCCATCCTGGTGAATCTGGGCTCTGCTGGTGGCAATGTCTCAAGGCAGACGATCCAACAGACACTGCACACTGCTGGGTTCCACTGATGCAGACCAAGGAGGACACCACTTCTCCAGATAAGGCACACAAAAACTCGCTTGGCCTTTGAAAATGCTCATCTGGACAAAGAAGAAGACTTCTGGTCTTCTGTGAAACAATAATTGAATTGTTTGGTCACAATGATGTTTCCTTCATTTGGCGTAATAAAGGAGAAGCCTTCAACCCAAAGAACACCATTTACACTCTCAAACATGGTGGTAGGAACCTAATGCTTTGGTGTTGTTTTTTCAGCCAATGGACCAGGGAACCTAATCACAGTAAACAGCACCATGAAAAAAGAGCAATACATGAGGATTCTCCATTGACAACATCATTGTCATTACAAAATCAGGCAGTCTGCAGAGAAACTTGGTCTTGGGCACCAGTGGACATTTCAGCATGCCAATGACCCAAAACACACAGCAAAAGTTGTGAAGAAATGGTTAGCAGGCAACAACATTAATATTTTGTAGTGCACTAACCAGAGTCCTGACTTGAATCCAATTGAGAATCTGTGGAAGGAGCTAGAGATCAGGGTGTTGGCAAGAAGACCCTCCAACCTGAAAGATTTGGAGCTCATTGCTAGAGATGGATGGGCAAAAATACCTGTGGAGACATGCAAAAAGCTGGTCTGCAATAATAGGAAGCGCTTGATTGCTGTAATAGCCAATAAAGGCTTTTCTATTGATTATTGAGAAGGGTATGAAGAATTTTGGACTGGACAATTTTTGCTCAAATGTAAATAAAAGCTGAGAAATGTCCCCCCCCCCCCCCCCCCGACAATAATGCCTCTTGTACATCGTTTTATTATCTTTCGGGAGACACCTATTATTATTATTATTGATTTATAAAGCGCCAACATATGTCATTTCCCGTCAAAAAATTACTTACTGGTTGAATAAAAGTAACTTTAAGTCAAAATTTGCCAGGGGTATGAATAATTATGGGCAGCACTGTACTTCCAGAACTGCTGGTGTATAGCAAGCCTATACCATTAAGTCCCCTATACTTTCCTAGGGGTTTTGGGTCACTCCGAGCTGCTTGGGTATTCTGTTGTTCTGGTCCAATCTCTATCCCATAGAGCCATAGCAATCTCTGTCATGCACTGAGGAGGACCAACAGTCCGAAGCAGGCTGTCTGCATGTTGGGTTGATGTGGCTCTGTAATATTTAAAGCTATAGGCTTGCTATAGACCAGCAGTTCTGGAAGTACAGTAAGCCTGGCTTCAGGAGCATAAAGAGATAATTTGCATATTCAGCAGTGGTGCATTGTGGGTAACCACAGTTACTCACTTAAATCTGAATTATGGCAAATATCTTATGTTTTAAGAAGGCAAACCACACTTAGCATTTATTTTTTTAGTAAGAGGGTTTTTTTGTTCTCTTTTGGCCCCCTATACTGTCAAAAACCTGAGCGGTTCTTGCCTTTTTCATGATTGCTAACTCAGTAAAGGACCAGCCTTTAAAGCGTTGCGATCATATAAATCCGGCATAGCGGGGTCTGAACCCTCTATAACAGTAATTATAGATTGACAGTATACCTTGAAATGAATCAGAGCACTCAGTATATGATTTTATATAAAAAATTGTATTTGCTTATCATACAGCATATATACAAAATATGAACAGTTCCAAGTAGTGTTTCCTTCTAACAGTATTCCATCTCATCATGGCCTTTATAGCCAAGCGATCATCAATCTTCTAAACACATTGAAAAAAGAATATAACAGTTGTGCTATGTAGAATAAGGTCAAACGTAGTCTCATCTGTATCAATAGCTGTGTATCTAGTAGCTGTGTAAAATGTGTAGTAATCTTCTTAAAGAGAATCTGTACTCTAACATTTTTACAGCAAAAAGCATACCATTCAATGCATTATGTTCTCCTGGGCCCCTCTGTGCTGTTTCTGCCACTCTCTGCTGCAATCCTGGCTTATAATTAACAGTTTTAGGCAGTGTTTACAAACAAACTAACCAGCTTGTGATAGGCTCACATAAGCAGAGTGTGTGAGTCATACAGAGCCTGCAGGGGGCCTGCAGAGGCTGTGTATCGCTTCTAACCAATCACAAGCAGCCCTGCACATTCCACACATTCCAGCCTTAGCCGACAGAGCCAGAAGAAAACAGATTAGATCATATAACAGAGATAACACAGCCACTGTGCAATTAGGAAAGGCTGCAGTAAGCCAGAGCACATTAGAACAGGCAAAGGAACGTATAGGATAGAAGAACTAAGGCTGAAAATTTTGTTACAGAGTCTCTTTAAAGAAATAGCATAAAAAATAACTTCTAAAAAAACTTCTTGCTAACATCTTAACAAAACATAATGCTGAAAAATTTAAGTAAATCACCAGAATATTAAGCATATTACCCCTTCCCTGTCATCTCTTCAGCATCTAGAACCACTTGTGGGAAGGTAGCTTCTGCCTCATGTGTCTTCCCTGAATCCCAGGTTCTGATTGGCTAAAGCTTCCGTGCGTCAATTCTTTATCATGTTTTGAATACTTAAATCATAATATTATTGTTTATAAATTCTGATTTGGTAATTTCTGACCCAGTTGATTAAAAATGGACGTCACCAGCCATCTTGTCTGCTGGTTGACTTTTCTGATAATGTGTCCTGCTGCTAATTAGTTTGGAATGTGTCTGTTCTTTTCCAGAAATAAGATTGGTCAGGTTGACACTGTAACTAGACCTGTGAGAGTCTTCAGAAATTTAAGGCTTATTGAAACATACAGGGCTTCTAATATACCTATTTAAATATAAAACGTATTATATAATTCTTCTTAAAACAATCACATAAGATATAATTGCATATTAAAATGTAATAGTATAAAATCATTTTCTATATATTTGCCTTTCTCAAGAAGATATAAATATATTTTCAACCGCCAGATGTCACCATTTTAATATCTTTAACTAATTGGGAAAACCCCTTCTTTTGTTTTATATTTTATGAGGCCTGTTCCCAAAACTTAGCGTATATTATCAGCTATGAGTGTTCAGCTAGCTGAGACTAGAACACGTCAACAATCCTCCAGAATCAAAACAATCTCACGAGAATGTTTTACTGTTTCATCTATCACTAGTAGAATCCAGCTTTTAACTGTATTTCAAAGTATTAAATTCTATTATTTGTAATTATGGGGTTTAAAAATAACTATTTCTTTCTTTAGAAGGACTGTATTTTTTATTAATATTTAGATTAATAATATTTATGTGTAATAACTGAGCAAATGTACATATATGATTGCTGCAGTAATTTGACTTTTAAACGTATTTCTTTCCAGTCTTCACACAGAAGCATCTTTCAAATGTCAAGGCCGCAGACAAGCGCACTAACATAAACAAGAACGTTTTAGCATCTGTAACTAAAATAATATTATAAGATTCACAGCCTGGAAAATGCTGAGATGTCTCAGAGCAATATATTAAAGAAGTACCCCAACTTTACAGTTTACACTGAAATTTTGCATAGAACATTAAAACTTAAAACATACACATATGACAGCTTTTCCTGCATAAAAAAAACCCGCTAGAATTCTGACAATACTTTCCTATTGGTTTTGGGTCACCCCAAGCTGCTTGGGTATTCTGTTAAAAAACAAACAACTACAAAACATTGATGTTTTTGCTTGTAAGGCAAATGCAGCCCGCATTAAAATACTGAGAGGATGCAGACCAGAACTACTAGAGAGAGAGAGAAGCGAGCAGAAATGTGGAGAGATCTGAAAGAGATGCAAAGTTTCGGGGGAGGGAAAGAGCTGAGTAGACGAGGGGATGGAGGGAGGCAACCACACAGCTGGAGGGAGGATAGACACTCTGAGAGGAGTGGAGAGGTGAGTGAGAGAGAGGGAAACTGTCCGTGCAGAGAAGTGGAGGGACAGAAAGCCTAGCACATAAAGCAGAGTGGAGACAGACCAGGACGAGAGCACAGATGAGACCTCCTTCCCCTTGCACAGCAGATAGCCCAGCAGAGAGAGGAAGAGAGAGAACACAGCATAGAAACACTAAGAGACAGCATTACAAGAAGCCCAGCAGGCATGAGATCCAAGCAGAGAGAGGGCAGAAGTGAGCCCAGCAGGGGGTAATGAACTGCTTTGGTTATATATTTTTTTTCTCCTGTGCTTGAGAGGGGGGTTGATTGTAGCCATAAAGAAATGATTCCATCAATACTGGCTGCTCTTTGCTTGTTTCTTGAAGACTGTGCTGCATACCACATTAGATAAACACAATCTGCCCCACCCCCTCCAAATGCTGTGTTTGTGGTGTGCGACCATGGTGTAGTGTGCAGTAGAGCATGTTGTGTGTGCTTGGGCTGAAGGTAAGCACAGAAGCCCTTATCCATAAGTTTTCAGTTAGGGCTGGTTCAAACGGACGCTTTGGCGTTATATAAAGGAAAACAGAATGGTGTGGCACTTCTCCTTTAAGAGGTGTACTGCTTCCAGTTTCTGAGCGAGTTTGGTGTGGCCGAAGTGGTCTATCTGCTGCTGACAGGCTATATGCTGCGTGTGATGCTTACATAAGACGTGTGCTCCGCTCTAACAGTTGAAGGAAGGAACTTGAACATTGCATCAAAAAGAAACCGAAAGCGTGCATCTTCCGTCCATAGCATATAGTGCCAGTGTTCGACATTCATGTGAATTCTGTGCATAGCATCATTCCATCGTTGCATATACAACTTGTAAATATTAAAGATGTGGTACCTTACAGTTCCTAGTACTTAGCCTGTCAGCATGGGAGGTGGGAGTGCGGGACTGATGTGGGCCTGGCGACGGCCGTTTCGCGTCCTCCTGGACGCTTGGTCACGCCGTGCACAGAATTCACATGAATGTCGAACACTGGCAATAAATGTATATGCTATGGACGGAAGATGCACGCTTTCTGTTTCTTTTTGATGCAATCAAACGGACGCTTGTCGGCGTTTACCGGCAAGCTTTCGAGACTCGTCGTCTAAACGCTCCCATTCAAGTGAATGGGAGCGTTGAACATCGCACGATTATCGGCGATTGCGAAAACATGGCGTTCCGCCATACCACTGCCCCCGAATGAGACGTCACAGGACGACGCTGCTTCCCGGCCGCCCCAACGTCGCCTGCCGTCCATGTGAACCAGCCCTATGGGTGAATGAGGGCTGTGTCTGAGCTGTGCTGTGATAATGTGTAAATGTGGCCATACACTTATAGATTTGCAGCAGATTTGACCATCAGATAGATTTTTCAAATGCCTGTCAAGTCGAATCTGACAGTAATCTATCTGATGTGTACCACATACTAGGAACAGATTTCCAATAGATTTCATTCTGAAAATCGATCTTAATGCATTATTGGACAATTAGATCCGATGCAACTCAGCCAGCAGCAGATCGACCTAGAATTTTCATTCTGTCAGATTGATCGATCGATTTGTGGCCGATTTTGATCGATTTGATCAATTGATAGATTTGATAGAATCGTCTTCTGATCAATCAATCGATTTCATAGAATCGAACGATCGATCGATGGCTGAAATCGACCATTATATGGGCCCCTTAAGCGTGAAGCTGATTCCTGCCTCCTGTGATATGCTATTTTGGGCTTTCTGTCAAACAGCATGGCTGTTGATAAGGGAACATAATTAGGAGAGAGACTTGTCCCCCACCTTTCAGCTATTAGTAATTGTCTTTGTGGTGTGTATTGTGGTGTATAATGTGGTGTACACTACTTAGCATAAGTGGGTTTATGTCTATACTTTGTGTCTAAAGGGCCCATACACTGGTCCATTTCAGACATTGATCAATCGATTCTATAGAATCAAATGGAAATCGATACTTTCAAATCAGCCAATGGATCGATTTGTGATTGATTTTGATCAATTAGATCTATCTGACAGGATGGATAATCTAAGTCTATGGACCATACAGTTGCATTGGATCTAATGGTGCAATAATGCATTTAGATCGATTTTCAATAGATTTAATACTGAAATCTGTTGGAAATCTGTTCCTAGTGTGTGGCACACATCAGATAGATTACTGACCCATTTGACTTGACAAGCATCTAACAGAAATCAATCTGAGGGTTGAATCTGCTGCAAATCTACAAGTGTATGGCTACCCTAATGGTAGCCATACATCTAATGTCTGTGCTTTGTGTCTAATGGTAGCCATACATCTAGTGATGTATGGGCTGATGCGACCAAGAGCCATATCTCTCTTATCGAATCTAATGAAAGATCTGTCAGCTGCCCATACACCACAGATCAATTTGATCAATTTCATGGTGGAATTGATCCAGAATAGGCCTTGAGCGCCGCCTTACCACCCCAACTCTGTGCCCCCCTAATGTAAATGCCCCCCCGGTGTCCAGTGTAACAATACATTACGTGTCCGCGACCTATGCTTGTCTCCCACTGCCTCCGGGATTTCTCCTGCATACACGTGTGCCCCACGTGGTTTCTTAGTAAGGGCGTGTGTGTGTGACGTCACACGTGCGCCCTTACTAGGAAACCACATAGGGTGTGCATGTATGGAGAGCGGAATGTGCTCGGAGCAGCGGAGGGACAAGCGCAGACCGCAGACAGGTAATGTATTGTTACACTGGGCACCGGGGAGACATACTTTATTAGGAGTGACATCGTACGGGGCTATTAAAGTATTTATAAATTGCCAATATATTATGCAGTGCTGTACAGAGTATATTGTCACTAACTGTCCCTCAGAGGGGCTCACAATCTAATCCCTACCACAGTCATGTGTCTCTGTGTGTATTGTGTAGCGCATGTATATGTTTTTGGGATGTGGAAGGAAAGCAGAGTCCCCGGAGGAAACCCACACAGACACAGGGAGAACATACAAACTCCATGCAGATAGAGCCCTGGCTAGGATTTGAACCGGAGACCCAGCGCTGCAAGATGAGAGCGCTAACCACCATGCCACCGTGCTGCCCCAAATCTAGGCTTATAAATCCTGGCTTACAAATCTTATGGCGTTGTTTTTTGTTGTAATATGTGGTGGCCGTTGGTGAATTTCTAATTCATTGTAAGTTGCTAGGTGTCATGTGTGGGAAATAACTTCCATTTCATAACTGATTTAGATATGTGCATTGTGTAGAGCTGGCCATACATCTGGAAACTTGGCAGTCAATCGACCAGTTGATTCCATTATTATAATCTGGTGAAGATTGGTGCCACCAAGAGCACGCCTAATTGACGATACAACCAATTTTGTGTTGCTTGTATCGACCAGGCATGCTGGAAGATGTAGGGCCAACAAGCTCAATCTGGTGCTCAGCAGAAATGTAGTGGGATATTGAGAAGACAAATGTGACGGAATCCCTGGGGATGCCCCCCCCCCCCCCTCCCCTAGTGTAAAATATGCCCAGTGCGGTATACTGACAGTAGAGAAGTAACTACAGAGGATAGACAAAATACAGAGAAGAAAGATGACAGGTTGGAAAACACAGGCAGACATTCGTACACAGGCGCAGCCAGATGACATCACTGTAACTGTACACTTTCACCGGCTAATTTGCATACTGATTGGAGAAAGGAGCTGCTTGAGAAAGGAGGGGCTAAAGGAAGTAGAAATCAGCTGAATGGCACTGTAAACTTGCCAACCAACATACGGCTCCGCACTGTTCTAGAATGCAGTAACAGAAATAAGGACGCCTGACACAGCAAACATATATTTTTATTTATTAAAGCAGTATTATGTAACACATCAGGTATTTTTACAGTATCAAATTTTAACGTCAATTACTTTGTTTTATCCTTGTGGCGCCTCTGTTCCCTTGCATTTATTACAGTTCCACCCTGGTGGAAGGGTGGAAAACATCTTGCATTTCTTCCTATCTACAGAGAGCGACTTCTTAATCCTGAGTGGGGACAGGCTCATTCTCCCCACCTGCTGTTACAGTGGTTGCCTGATAGGTAACCCGGGTTTGTGAGTATCTCTTACTTACCTTACCTAACTCCTCCCTTGTGTCCATACGTACTACACTATATTGGGCTCTCTGTGTCCCTGTTTTTTAACATTAAAATACTGACTTATTTCAGAGGAAATTGTGAATATTAATGCTAATTATTAAAAGCAAAACCTTTTCCTTTCATCCTAGGACATTCACAATTACATGAAGGTTCTTTCCATATTTCTTGTTGGAGAAACTGGACTCAACGGATGAAGAAAATGTCTTCACTTTTGATTTCATATCCAGGTTAGATCTTAATTAGCAATAGCTAACAAACAGATTGCATTCAGTTAAAATTCTAATTAAATTGAGCTATGTACTGAATAAAAATTTTTATGCACTTTAAATACAGCTATACTAACCACTTCTGGATGACAGTAAATGAAATCTATGCCCTATTTGTGTGTTATTCCTGCTAGGGCATAGATTTCACTCACTGTTCGTGTCGCTGCACCCGCTCTCAATGCTGACAGCAGAGCTTCCGTATATCAGTCAGGAGTCAATTCCATTGTCTCCTGACCCCGTGATTACTTTGAGCCAATCACAGCAATAACATTGCTTAAAGTGAACCGAGCATCATTTTTAACACCCAGGGCAGCTCTATAGCAAATTAAAAATGCATTCTAAAAATGTGGTTTATTATTAAAAAAAACTTTAATTTTACCTCATTTTTTTACATCTAAGGGTTAAATTAGCCACTTTGTCTGTCCACAAAGGACCTGCGGTCCCTGAGCAGGAGATAGTGGAAGACAGATAAGAAATCACCTCTTTAGACTTAATTGACTACAAACAAACCCCCATTGTACTTCAAACAGAAAACATCAGTTACAGTTGAAGAATTTCACACCTAGCCTGGATAATAGCAGTTGTAAAATAGCAGGGGAGTGAGCTTCTGAACAATGGCAGCCCTTGCAGCTATTTGAAGCCAAGAGCTGCTTGGATCCCTTTAAAGGGAACCTTAACTGAGAGGGATATGGATGTTTCCTTTTAAACAATACCAGTTGCTTGTCAGTCTTGCTGATCTCTTTGGCTGCAGTATTGGCTGAATCACACACCTGAAATAAGCATGCAGCTAATCCAGTCTGACTTCAGCAAGAGAACCTGATCTGCATGCTTGTTGAGGGGCTGTGACTGAAAGTGTAACAGATGCAGGCAGGGGTGCAGCTAAGGTTTTGGTGGCCCCAAGCAGTCCGTAACTTGAGGCCCCTCTCCATGAAAGAAGCAGGCGTGCGCCACAGTGAAAAAATGGGTAGCCATATCACAAAATAAAGAATGGGTGAAGAATGGGCGTGGCCAAAACATGATGTGGGTGGAGCCAATTACTAGCAAAATACAGGTAGTCCCCGGTTTATTTATTTTAAGTATTTGTATCTAATTTACTATCAATACTCAGAAGGCATCACCTGCTATCATGTGTTACTAGAGAGCGAGACCCAAAATGTCCTGAAGTAAAATATAAATGTAAAGTACATCGCAAGCATAAAAAGAAGAATGGGTATTGGCAATAGCTGTATTCAGGAGATCTCGATGAATGTGTCAGGGCCCGTTTCCACTATCGCAAATTTCCCGCATGCGAATTTGCATAGGCAATACAAGTGGATGGGGCTGTTTCCACTTGTCAGGATTTCTTTGCAGTTTTGTGTGCAGGAAAAATCTGCACGGCAGAGCCATCAGAATTAGCACACCGCAAGGCGATTCGCATACAATGTATTTAATAGGAAATTTGCATGTGGTTTTGGTATGCAAATTTTCATGCAAATTCGCATACGATTTCGCATAAAACCAATGTAAAAGCACACAGGTACTGACATGGTTAAATTCGCATACATACAAACCTATGCGAAATCGTATGCAACTTTGCATGAAAATTTGGATACAAACGCATGCGAATTTGCATCCACATGTGAATTTGTTAGCGCAGTTTCCGCGTCGAATCCGCATCTCGCAAGTGAAAATGGGCCCTGTGGGGTGTGAGAAATTGCATCTTGGTGATATGCTAATGGCCATTAGTATACTGATCTGCTGTGGTGTCTATTGCATTAGCATTTTATGGTAATTTTAGCAATTTATTGTTTTATTGATTAAAAAGAAAGCTATTATTCTCCAATAGGCGCAAGAGTATCTATTCGTTTTTTGTTTCTTATTTGCTGGGTGTGAGAGTTCTCCTAGTCTTTCTCCTTGCTGATATCAGATATATGTATTAGGAAGCAGTGCAATTCTCTATTCTTCTATAAAATATAAATGTGTTTATTATGGGGTCTGATGCTTACAGATCCCCTGGTTACACTAGCCTTCCCTCTTGCTTCCTGTTCATGGCCGGGTCCAGCTTAAAGGGAACCTGAACTGAGAAGGATATGGATTTTTCCTTTTAAAATAATACCAGTTGCCTGACTCTCCTGCTGATCCTTTGTCTCTAATACTTTTAGCCATAGCCCCTGAACAAGCATGCAGATCAGGTGCACTGACTGAAATCAGACTGGATTAGCTGCATGCTTGTTTCAAGTGTGTGATTCAGCCACTACTGCAGCCAGGACTGCCTATTCTTTAACAGGAAACATCCATATCCCTCTCAGTTTAGGCTCCATTTAAGCCAGTTGAACAGAAGCAGAAGAAGCTCTCCTTCAGCACATGCTCTGTCATAGTTTGCCCTCCATGTTTGTCTTTGCTTCCGCCTGTCTGTGTAAAATATCAGCATTAAGATGCCTTCTGGGTATGCACACTTCAGAAATGTGCACATGGAATTTTTGGGTCAATACAGATACCCTGAAAGTGCAGCCACCTTATACCCCCAACTCCATTATATATGTTGCCAACATAACTCCTTCCTGCCCCCCAACTTCATTTTCTGACCTAACCCCCATTAACTTTTCCCAACCAGACTGCAGGTGGCCAAGTTCCATGCAGCAGTGTCTCTCCACCTCACCCAGCCACTTTCCCACATGATGTTGCCAACTATCCTAAAGGGTGCAAGTGTAAAGTGCAAAGCAAAGAGAGCAAAAATAAAGCTTTCACTTATGGTCATTCAGAGCCAGGTGAGTGATCCACCATTTTATCCACACAGACTTATCCGTATGCCCTCCTCTGGCACAGAGGGGGTGGTGCCAATTCAGCCCACTATTTATTACATGTGTGCTCCTCCATCAGTCCGTGTGCTACTGTCTTCATCCTTGCTGGCTGCCTCTTTTCCATGACATGGTGGCACTTAATTACATAATATCATGCTGCTTGATCACAGATAAGATGTCCAGCTGGACAGGTAAGTTTGCTCATCTGCCAAAAATTGCACATAACAGGTCACCGCCCATTGAATCAAGCAAGAATCTCCTCCCCTCCCCCCTGTGGGCGTTCCTCACATGGCAAGGTACATTCCATTGTAGTCATGGCAATATGATTTCCTCACTTGAGGAGGATCATTTGCTGCTATGGAAGCATCATCCAAAAGTGGGTGGCCCACATTCTGGCAGCACATACTGGCAGCTGGAGTATAGGATTGCTTCTATGATTAGGCATACGAGTGTATAGTTAAATCACAGAGGAGAACCATGTGTTAAGTAATAATGCAGACACTCCCCATCCCCCCCTGCCCCCTATATATTGTCTTAAAATGCAAACTAGCCTATGTTTTCCAGATTTTTTTCTTCACATGTACAATAAGGTGAATGAGAATGATTGAGCCTCCCTTCTGAGTTACTTAGGTGCACCCAATACATGATAAACAGACCTCTAGAGGGCAGGTAGTGATTATACAATGCAAAAGGCACAAAGGGTGGGCCGAATGTGTGCCAGGAGAGGGCATTTGGATGAGTCCAGGTGTATAAAAGGGTTGATAACTCACTTGAATTCCATTATAAGGCAACACAGTTTGCTCTAAATGACCAACAATAAATACCAGTATATATTAATAGCCCCTAACCTTATTGTGCATGTGTATATGCAGTGCATATATATATAGTGTTACTGTATTTATTTTTAGTATAGACAGTATAGACTGTTTTTAAGGATATCTATTAAAAGTTAAAACTATTTCTGTAATTAGTTCTCCCAATCAGGGTTTGTCTAAGAGCTAGTTTTAGTCAACTGTTTGTTTTCTGAGCAGCTTTATGAGGCAGGTCCCTTGGACCCAACTACAGTACTCCCAGGTAGCAGTACTTTGACTATGTTCTTGTGCTTGCCCGCACAGATTTTTGGCGTAAACTAAAAAAAAAAAAAAGCTTGCTGGGCCAGCCTTGTCTTTTGCTGTAATTCTGTATGGGCCTCTGTGCCTGTTCTCCCTTGTGGGCATGGGGTCTGTAGGGGAGATAGTTTTACCAGTAAATAACTTAATCAGAGTTAGCAGCCTCTATGTATGCTAAAAATGAGATTCCTGTTTCTATTTATGCTGTGTTTAGAAAATTAGGAATAAGTGGCTATCAGCTCCTCAGACAGTTCTTTTCTTGATGCAGTTTATAAAGCATGCACTGATTTCTGTTACATTGTTTTCTTCCATTCAAAAGGTCATGTATTTGGACTCTTATATTGGTGGCTCGGTACAACATGGTATCGCCTTACAACCTCTGCTTCTCTACTTGATGTCTTTATTTTAACCAGGTCAGTGAAATTAAGATTTCTGTTGTCATGTGGGTTTCCCCCTGTACATCATATGTAGCTTGGTTGCTTAAAGGGTTTATAAAAATCTCTTCATGTTTAGGTTGCCAAGCATTTTTACTTAAAGAGAATCTGTATTGTTAAAATCGCACAAAAGTAAACATACCAGTGCGTTAGGGGACATCTCCAATTACCCTCTGTCACAATTTCGCCGCTCCTCGCCGCATTAAAAGTGGTTAAAAACAGTTTTAAAAAGTTTGTTTGTAAACAAACAAAATGGCCACCAAAACAGGAAGTAGGTTGATGTACAGTATGTCCACACATAGAAAAATACATCCATACACAAGCAGGCTGTATACAGCATTCCTTTTGAATCTCAAGAGATCATTTGTGTGTTTCTTTCCCCCATGCACTGAAGTTTCAGGCTGCTCTTTTCTTCCTGCAAACAGCTTTGCCCTTGTTTGTAATTCCTCAATATGTGAAAGCCCAGCCAGCTCAGAGGACGATTTATCCAGCTTGTAAAAGATAAGAGAGAAGCTGTCCTAATCTAAATAATACACAGGCAGTGTGCAGAGAGGGGCCTGGAGGGGGAGATGCATCACAGAACCACAACACTGAAGAACTTGGCAGCCTTCCAGACACAGGCTGACAAGTCTGACAAGAGAGAGATAAGTTGATTTATTACAGAGATGGTGATAGTAGAACGTGCTGCAGTAAGCCAGAACACATTAGAATAGCTTTTAGAAATTGTAGGATGATAAAAAAACAGGATGTAATTTTTGTTACGGAGTCTCTTTAAAGCATACCAGATGCGAATAAAAGAAAAGAAATGGGGGAGCAGGCATATACTATCACCAGTCCTGATGCCTACTGCACCCCCCATTCTCCTCTCTAGCCCCCCATCATACCTAAAAGCCCTCAGCCATTTCTTCCAAGTCTCTGGAGTTGGGCTTACTGTGCAGGTGCTGGCCAGGCTGCTCGCGTTACAAAATTTCCGAGAGTCAAGAATCCTTTCCACCTCATACTCAGGTTCACCATCCACCTCAATCGGAGGGGGGGGGGGGGGGGGTGGTGGATGACATTGAAACATTGGCCGCCGGCTTCAATAAAGACACATGAAAAGAACTTACTCCCCTCATAGATTGGGGCAAGGTTACTCGATACACAACTTCATTCATTTTTTCTGAAACAGGATAAGGGCCAATGTACCTGGGCCCCAGCTTGGCAGAAGGCTGGCGCAGAGGAATGTTACAAGTCGAAACCCAAACAAGATCCCCAGGTGTAAAATCCCACTCAGGAGTTCGATGATGATTAGCATGATGTTTTTGTTGAGAAACTGCCTTTTGCAAATTCTGCCTGACCTGAGACCAGACTGACTGCATATGAGAAGTCCAATCTTCCAAAGCCGGTTAACTGGAATGTGGACTGGAAAATGAGGAGAACTTAGGACTCCGGCCAGTAATCACCTGAAAGAGTGACAACTTGGTAGAAGAACTTTGAAGATTGTTGAATGTAAATTCAGCAAAAGGTAGAAATTGCAGCCAGGTTTCCTGACGGTTAGACACAAATCACCGGAGATATTGCTCCAGGGATTGGTTGGTTCTTTCAGTCTGACCGTTGGTCTCAGGATGAAAACCAGATGAAAACGACAAGGAGATACCTAAACGAGAACAGAAGGACCGCCTGCATTGGGAGATAAACCGAACTCCCCTATCAGACACGATGTTTTCCGGAATACCATGCAAACGAAAGACATAATCTATAAACAATTCTGCCAATTGCTTGGCAGAAGGCAATTTACACAGGGGGACAAAATGAGCCATCGTACTGAACCTGTCCACGATCACCCAAATAGCACTTTTCCCACCAGAACAAGGCAAATCAACCACAAAATCCATGGAAATATGAGTCCAAGGAACCTGAGGAATGGGCAAAGGCATCAGACTCCCTCTAGGAGTGTTCCTAGAGACTTAACTTCTGGCACAGATGTTGCAAGCGCCAACAAAAGCCTTACAGTCTTTTGTTATAGTTGGCCACCAAACATGACGTGTTAATAATTCCAAGGTTTTGGTCTCACCCAGATGTCCTGCCAATTTGGTGTCATGAAGTTGATGAAGCACCTGTAGACGAAGGCGAATCGGTACATACTATACGTCCAAAGGTTTTCCAGGTGGATAGTCTTCCTGAAAGGAAGATAATTCGGGCAGATCAGAGAAATCATGAGTGTCCGTGGCGGCAACCACACAGTGTTTAGGTATTATAGGAACAGGAGTCTTAGGCTGTGAAATCTCAGAATCAAAACATCTGGACAAAGCATCGGCCTTTACATTCTTACTTCCTGGTTTAAACTTGATAAAGAAATTGAAACGTGAGAAAAATAATGCCCATCGTGCCTGTCTGGGATTGAGTCTCTTAGCTTTTTCTACATATTCTAGGTTTTTATGATCCGTGTATATAGTGACGGGATGTTCAGCGCCCTCCAGCCAATGCCTCCACTCTTCAAATGCCATCTTGACTGCTAGGAGTTTCCTGTTTCCTATGTCATAATTACGCTCTGCCGGTGCAAACTTCTTGGAAAAGAAATCACAAGGATGCAAACATTCAGGTTGACCTGAGTACTGCGAAAGAACTGCGCCTACTCCTACCTCAGAGGCATCAACCTCCACACAGAAAGGTAGCGATATATCAGGATGTGTCAATATGGGAGCTGAACAAAAGGCTGCCTTTAGTGTGGCAAAGGCTTCACAGGCCGACAATGGCCAGTTGGAAGGAGCAGCTTCTTTCTTGGTCAGATCTGTCAATGGTGCTACCAGAGTGGAGAAATACCTGATAAATTTGCGATAGTAATTCGCAAATCCCTGAAACCGCTGCAAAGCCTTAACCCTCCTGGTGGTCAATTGTTCTGCGGCTGCGCGGCCGCAGGAGGTTTTTTAAGCCTAATTTTTTTTATCATGTAGCTAGCCTAGCGCTAGCTACATGAATCCCCCCTCCCTGTGGCCTCCCCGCCGCCGGCGATGAAGCCCATCCGGAAATCCCGTTCTAAACAGGATTTCCTTCAGGGCTTCCCCCTTCACCATGGCGCCGAACGGAGTGACGTCATCGACGTCGTGACGTCACAGGGAGTGCTGATCCACCCCATAGTGCAGCCTGGCGGCGATTGGCCAGGCTGCGCAAGGGGTATGCGGGGGGGAGCCTGTATCGCGGCGGGTAGCGGCGCATCGGCGGCGAGTGACCCGAACACGCAGCAAGCAAAGTGCTTGCTGCGTGTTCTACAAAAAAAATTATGAAAATCGGCCCAGCAGGGCCTGAGAAATCCTCCGCGGTGGCTTACCCCGAGCTCAGCTCGGGGTTACCACCAAGAAGGTTAAGATCTCTGGGTTGTGGCCAGTCCAGAACTGCGGATACTTTCTTTTTATCCATAGATAGACCAGAGTCAGAAATTATATATCCCAAAAATGGTACCTGAGTGACCTCAAAAAGACATTTTTCTAGTTTTGCAAATAGGGAATTCTCTCTTAATTTCTGAAGCACCCATTTCACGTGTTCACGATGTTCTGATAATGAATTGGAGTAGATCAGAATGTTGTCCAAATAAACCACAACAAATTTGCCCAAAACATCCCTGAATACATAGTTAACAAAGTCCTGAAAGACGGCTGGGGCATTACATAGACCAAAGGGCATCACAAGATACTTGTAATGTCCATCTTGAGTGTTAAAAGCCATCTTCCACTCATCCCTGTCTTATCCTGATCAAATTATATGCTCCCCTCAAGTCCAATTTACTGAATATTCTTGCGCCAGATACCTGAGAAAACAAATCCTCTATAAGAGGTAACGGATAACTGTTTTTTACAGTACTTTTATTCAGGCTCCTGTAATCAATGCATGGACGTAATCTACCGTCTTTTTTCTCTACAAAGAAAAAACCTGCCCTAGCTGGAGAGGTAGATGGTCGAATAAAACCTTTATCAAGGTTCTCTTTAATATACTCTCTCATAGCCTTTTTTTCAGGGCCAGAGAGGTTATACAGACGTCTTCAGGAAGGCATAGTACCTGGCAGAAAATCAGTAGGACAGTCCTATGGTCTGTGAAGAGGCAACTTGCCAGCAGACTGAGGAGAAAAACATCCGTAAAAGATCTATACTGATACGGTAACTTGTCAGATGCAATGTAACGGTCAGCCGACCGTACTGTTACGGCTGGCACCGGTTCCTGCCCTGCAGAGTTGCAGAGAGACAGGCGGAAGGTCTAATGCAAGCCGGGTCGTTATCAGAGTCAGATGGCAGACAGGGACAAGATCAAGAATGGTCGAATTCAAGCCGGGTCAAACACTGGTGTCAGATGACTGAGGTACAAAGGGACAAAACAGAGAGTGGTCTAACTACAAGCCGGGTCATTCACAGGTATCAGATCAGGGAGCAATGACTGGAACTGAGTCACAGCAGCCAGGAACTCAGGCTAACCTAGCCAAGAGCAATGCTGGGACTCAGAAACCAAACAGAGGCTTTCACAGTAACAATATCTGGAGCAAGCTCACACTAGCCTATATGCAGCAAAATACACGCTATAACAGGCGTGCGGCCGCGTTCCGGAAACGCTTATAAGCTTACCGCATGCGTCACTTCCGCCGCGTCAGACGCGTACGTTCCGACGCGTCACTTCCGGTACGCCTGCCGCCTGCTTGCATAGGCTGAACGCGTACGTCCCATGCGCCCTTTGGAACGCACGCCTCCGCCCGCAGCAGCAGACTGAGCTGGCGTGGAACGCAAGCCGGAAGAGCCCGACTCGTCGCAGGCACGGGGATCAGGTTGTATCGTTACACTACCCCCCCCCTGAGGAGTGTCCTCCGGGCACTCTACCCCTGGTTTACTGGGGAAATTCGTATGAAATTCCTGTACCAGCTTTTGAGCATGCACCTGTCTTGCCGGAATCCAGCATCTCTCCTCTGGTCCGTATCCCTTCCAGTCAATCAGATACTGCAAAGAGTTCCTAACCCTTCTTGAGTCCAGAATTTTCTCCACCTCGTATTCTGTCTCACCTAATACTGACACGGGAGGTGGTGGGGACGTGGAGGTCTGAGACTCTTTAGCTGGTTTCAGTAGAGATACGTGAAAGGAATTTCCAACTCTGAGGGAGTCGGGTAACTTAACCTTGTAGGCCACTTCATTCAACCTTCTAATGATAGGGAATGGTCCGATAAATCGTGGACCTAACTTGGGTGTAGGCTGTCGCAACGGGATGTTTCTGGTGGATACCCAAACAAGATCCCCCGGAGACAAGTCCGGTTCCCGTGACCGACGCTTGTCAAAAGAACGTTTCTGTTTGTCTACTGCCTTACTTAGGTTCGCCCGAACCTGTTTCCAAATTTCCGTCATATGGGTTACCCAATTCTCGACGGCGGGTAGATTCGACGGGGTCCCTGAGAGTGGAGAAAATTTTGGATTCAGTCCAGTGACTACTTGAAACGGGGACATGCCTGCAGAAGAACTCACCTGGTTGTTCAGAGCGAATTCTGCGAATGGGAGGTACGCTGCCCATTCCTCCTGGTTGCTGGCTACATAGCATCGCAAGTATTGCTCTATTGATTGATTTATTCTCTCGGTCTGGCCATTGGTTTCAGGGTGGAACCCTGATGAGAAGGACAAGGTAACTCCCAGCCGGGAGCAAAAGGCCTGCCAGAACCGAGAGACAAACTGGACTCCCCTGTCGGAGACAATCCTTTCCGGTACCCCATGGAGTCTGAACACATGTGAAATAAAAAGCTCAGCCAGTTCTTTTGCCGAAGGTAATTTAATCAAAGGAACAAGGTGTGCCATTTTGCTAAATCGGTCCACAGTGACCCAAATAACCGTATACCCTTTGGAGGCAGGAAGGTCTACAATAAAGTCCATGGATATGTCTGTCCAGGGCTTAGATGGAATAGGTAAGGACCGTAGCAGCCCGCTGGGCGCAGTCCGGGATACTTTACTGCGGGCACAAGTGGAACACTCTTTCACAAATGCTTTGGAATCTTGATTCAACGATGGCCACCACACCCAACGCGACAGCAGCTCCCTTGTCTTGTTTTCTCCCGGATGACCTGCTGCTTTATCCTCATGGAAATGCTGTAAGACCTTAAGCCTCCACTGGGGGGGAACGTATAACCGCCCGGCAGGTTTTCCCGAAGGAGCATCACCTTGATAGGGAGAAAGAATATCCATTAAGTCTGTGTCAGGTACTGAGGTGGACATAGTTGCAATGATACATTGCTCGGGCACTATCGGTTCGGGGTTTTGGGTTTCTTTGGAACTGGGTCTAAACGCCCGTGACAAGGCGTCTGCCTTCACATTCTTAGGGCCTGGCTTGTATGTGATGGTGAAATAGAACCGAGAGAAAAAGAGCGCCCACCGAGCCTGTCTAGGAGTCAATCTCTTGGCGGACTTGATATACTCCAGATTCTTGTGATCTGTGTATACGGTGATAGGATGGGTCGCCCCCTCTAGCCATTGTCTCCATTCCTCGAAAGCCCACTTAATTCCCAATAGCTCCCTGTTCCCGATATCGTAGTTCCGCTCCGCCTGGGAGAACCTCTTGGATAGGTAGGCACAGGGATGTAATTTTTCTGGGCTTCCTGAATACTGAGAGAGGACCGCTCCTACCCCAATCTCAGAGGCATCCACCTCCACAATGAAGGGACGAGTGACGTCGGGGTGCGTGAGAATGGGTGCGGAGCAGAACGCCTCCTTTAGGGTCTTGAATGCTAGTTGGGCTTGAGGTGACCACTGACTGGGATCGGCTCCTTTCTTAGTTAGATTGGTCAAGGGCGCCACCTTTAATGAATATCCCTGGATAAACCGCCTATAGTAGTTGGCAAATCCCAAGAATCTCTGAAGAGCCTTGAGATTGCCGGGTTGTGGCCAGTTGAGGACCGCGGACACTTTTGCTGCGTCCATGGTCAGCCCAGAATCTGATACCACGTACCCCAAAAATGGTACCTGGTTGGTTTCAAAGATACATTTTTCGAGCTTGGCGTACAAACGGTTCTCTCTCAGTTTCTGCAGCACCTGACGGACCTGGTGCCTATGTTCTGTGAGAGTTGGGGAATAGATGAGAATATCATCTAGATAGACAATGACGAACTTCCCGAGGAAGTCTCGAAAGATGTCGTTGACGAACTCCTGGAAGACTGCGGGGGCATTACAGAGCCCGAAAGGCATCACCAAATACTCATAATGCCCGTCGTGAGTATTAAACGCAGTCTTCCATTCGTCCCCCTGCCGCATACGAATGAGGTTGTACGCCCCTCTTAGGTCTAACTTAGTGAACACTCGAGCCCCGGCCACCTGTCCAAATAGATCCTCGATCAACGGAAGCGGATAGCGGTTTTTTATAGTGATGGTGTTCAGCCCCCTATAATCAATACAGGGTCTGAGCCCACCATCTTTTTTTTCCACAAAAAAGAATCCCGCCCCTGCCGGAGAGCTGGAAGGTCGGATGAACCCTTTCTCCAGGTTTTCTTGGATATATTCCCGCATCGCCGAGCGCTCGGGGCCCGATAAGCTATACAAATGACCCCGGGGAGGCATGGTTCCCGGCAACAGATCTATTGGGCAGTCGTAGGGGCGGTGTGGCGGTAGCTTCTCTGCTGCCTGGGGAGAGAAAACGTCAGCAAATTCCCTGTAAGGCCATGGAATATGGGACGGCGTTACTTGGGTGCTGAGGAGAGGTAATGTTTGCAGACAATTCTGGTAACAGGATCCCGACCATTTAACCAGTTGCCCTGTACGCCAATCCAACACTGGATTGTGTTGTTTCAGCCACGGCAAACCAAGTACCAACGGTGTGGATGGCATGTTCAGAAGGAAGAAAGTTATCTTCTCTGAATGCAGAGCCCCGATTTTCAGGTGCAACTCCGGGGTTCTTGCTACCGGAGTGGCTAACTCTAATGGGGAGTCATCGATGGCTGTGACCTGTAGTGGACTTTGGAGAGGCAACGAGGGAATATTTAACCGAGCGGCTACGGATATATCCAGAAAATTCCCTGCAGCCCCGCTGTCAATAAAAGCCTGCCCTGTTATCCCCCTTTCCTTCCAATCCAGACTGAAAGGTACTAAAAAACGTTGGCTTTTGAGAGGAATTACCTGCCCGCCCGGATGAACTTCCTCCAATTCATCTAGGCGCTGGCGTTTCCCGACTTCTTCTCGGGGCAAGCGCGGACCATGTGACCGGCACCCCCACAGTACAGGCATAGTCCCTGGGATCGTCTGCGTGTCTTCTCCGCAGCTGACAACTTAGATGCCCCAATCTGCATGGGCTCTTCGGTGGGAGTAGGTGGACTGAGTAGGCCTGCCACCATGGGTGCAACACTCCCTGTTCCTGACCGCTCAGAGCGTCTCTGGCGTATCCGGCGGTCCACCCTGATGGCAAGGGTGATTGCCTCATCCAGCGTCTCCGCTGGAGGGTAATTGACCAAATGGTCTTTAACTGGTTCTGAGAGGCCGAAATTGAACTGATCCACCAGTGCTGGATCATTCCATCTGGAGGCCACGGACCAACGCCTGAACTCAGACGCGTATACCTCAGCCGTGTTTTTCCCTTGCTTTAGGGCCCTGATCTTGTGTGAAGCGGTGGTGGTAATATCGGGGTCTGAGTACAGCACCCCCATAGCTTGGAAGAATTCCTCCACTGTGGTGAGAGCAGGATGCCCCTGAGGAAGGCTATAGGCCCAGGCCTGTGGGTCTCCCTGAAGCAGCGAGATTACCAAGGCCACCCTCTGTGTTTCTGTTCCCGTGGCTTGCGGCCTGACAAAGAAATACATCATGCAAGAGTTCATGAAGTTGCTAAACGTGCCACGATCTCCTGAGAACTTCTCAGGGAGTGGAAGTTTGGGTTCTGCAACAAGTGCTACAGGTGCTGCAGGTGCTATCGGTGGAATAGGTGGCGGGACTGCTTGGGCCGCCGGAGCCACCGGGGGTTCAGCAGCATCATCCGGCTCCTCTCCCAGAGGAATGGCCGCAGCCTGTGCCAATGGAGTCACCATATCAGCGAGGCCCTGGACCACCGCGGCCAGCTGATCAATCTGCCTTTGCAAATCCTCCATGTAAATGTGTCTATCCCCAAGGGGGTATTAAATTTTAGGTGGCCTGTTATAATGTAACGGTCAGCCGACCGTACTGTTACGGCTGGCACCGGTTCCTGCCCTGCAGAGTTGCAGAGAGACAGGCGGAAGGTCTAATGCAAGCCGGGTCGTTATCAGAGTCAGATGGCAGACAGGGACAAGATCAAGAATGGTCGAATACAAGCCGGGTCAAACACTGGTGTCAGATGACTGAGGTACAAAGGGACAAAACAGAGAGTGGTCTAACTACAAGCCGGGTCATTCACAGGTATCAGATCAGGGAGCAATGACTGGAACTGAGTCACAGCAGCCAGGAACTCAGGCTAACCTAGCCAAGAGCAATGCTGGGACTCAGAAACCAAACAGAGGCTTTCACAGTAACAATATCTGGAGCAAGCTCACACTAGCCTATATGCGGCAAAATACACGCTATAACAGGCGTGCGGCCGCGTTCCGGAAACGCTTATAAGCTTACCGCATGCGTCACTTCCGCCGCGTCAGACGCGTACGTTCCGACGCGTCACTTCCGGTACGCCTGCCGCCTGCTTGCATAGGCTGAACGCGTACGTCCCATGCGTCCTTTGGAACGCACGCCTCCGCCCGCAGCAGCAGACTGAGCTGGCGTGGAACGCAAGCCGGAAGAGCCCGACTCGTCGCAGGCACGGGGATCAGGTTGTATCGTTACATGCAATTTGTACATTGTGAAGTGGAATCTTTTTAAACAGTTATCGGAACACAGAGAAGACAAATTGGTGGGTTGACCAGAACACCAATCAATGTGGGGATTGTGCGTCTGCAACCACGGGAGTCCTAGAACCAAGGGACTGGATGGCATTCTGAGCATAAAAGACTGCAGTTTCTCAAAATGCAACACTCCAATGTGTAGAGAAACCTCAGGAGTAATAGCAATGGGTTGTCCACTCTGAAGAGGAGAATCGTCTATAGCAGTAACATAAAGCTTGTTCAGCAATGGCAAGGTTGGAATTCCTAAACTAGCGGCAAACTCAGAATCAATCAAGTTACCCGCCGCCCCAGAGTCAACAAAGGCCTGAGCAGAACTAGACTGATTATTCCAAACAATAGCTGCAGGCAGTAATATTTTTTATACTTTAAGGGGAAGAATCTGCTCGCCCAGCTGAGATTCCCCAACTACACCTAGGCGCGGAAGTTTTCCGCCTTCCTCTTAGCTGGGGAATTTTGAACAAAATGCCCCTTTTCACCACAATACATGCACAACCCCTCATGACGTCTTCTAAGTTTCTCAGAGGGCGACAATCTGGAATAACCCAACTGCATGGGTTCTTCACCAAAGGATGTAGCAGCACTAATAGGACGAGGAGCGGCCATGGGAGATGAATGAGCACCACCATGACGGCAATATCTAATTCGCCTATCCACACGAATAGCCAGGGCAATAGCCTCCTCGAGAGTTTTAGGTTCAGGCCAGAGCATCGTTTACAGAGTGAGCCAAATCTAATAAAAACTGATCAAGTAGTGCAGCCTCCCCCCACTTGGAGGAAACTGACCAACGCCTAAATTCAGCGGCATACTCTGCTGCAGTGATGTAGCTTCCACTGCAGTTCGTAAACTTCGCAAACTCTAGTAGAAGCTACATCTGGATCGGCATAAATCACAGCCATAACTTCAAAGAATTTGTTTACAGATGTAAAGGTGTAACGATTGGGGAATTATTTCTGAGGTCAGCGCACAAGATGTGCGCTGACACTGTGGAAACCCTCCACAAGCGTGTGAAACAACAGAACCCAGCTTTGGTGCAATGCACCTATAGAGGGAAATTCCCACCGGCAGATGGAGCTATGGAGTGCAGAGGAACAATCCCTCTGCAATGCCACAGATGCCAGATGGGAATTTTACAAGTTGCAGCAATGCAGGGCAAGATAGCCCAAGAGAGAGAGAGTGAGCACAGCGACAGAATATTTGTGTGTCCACCAATCTAGTCGCCACCCGGCAACGGTGAACACACAACTAAGACAGAGCAAAGGAACAGACAGGACTAACTACACGTGGTCCCCACACGTTAAGCGCAATAGTGACAAAGCGCGTGCACGGCACGGTCGCCACACGAGAAGCGCAATAGCGACAAAGCGTACCAACCCTGACTAACCAAAGTAACATGAAAATGAATAGAGAACGCGAACACTTGCTAAACGGTTACCTCACCGAGACTACAGCAAGCGTTCGATCCAGACAAGACAGACAGAAGGAGTAACCAGTAGCTCTGGCTTGCACCCCTAAGACAGAGTACAGAAGGAACCACCGCCACTACCGCTAGGGCGAATGCGATTCAGACAGACAGATGGCAACCGCTGCTCTGGCTTGCACCCCTAATACAGAATACAGAAAGAACCACTGCCACTACCGCTAGGGCGAATGCGATCCAGACAGACAGACAGATGGAGCAACCAGTAGCAACCGCTGCTCTGGCTTGCTCCCCTAAGACAGAGTACAGAAGGAACCACCGCCTCTACCGCTAGGGTAAATGCGATCCCAGCAGACAGAACGATTTCCTGTCGACCGCCGCTGGCGACAAGACAATTGCAACAGACAAGACAGAACTAGGCAATACAGATAATCAACAACCTAACTACGCTAGAAGGAGTGCTAGTGCACTCCCAAGGATTACTCTAAGATAATCTTAGCAAACAATATGCAGAGGGCTGAGACTCAAGGTAAGTCTTAGCAGGATCAAACCTTTATGACCAGCAATGGATTCTGGGAGGAAAGGGTATTTATACTGCAAGCCATCAAAGGAAGCAGCTAAGCAATTTGCATACCAAGTGGATGCAAATTCCTCACCAGAGCAGCAGCTCAGCAAGTTGCAGAGTGAAGACAGGTCTCCTTTCCAGGGACCTGCAGCACTCAGACCTACAAAATGGTCAAAAAGCTGTCTGCCTGTGCAGACAGCAGAGCAGATCATTACAAAAGGCTTCATGCTCGTGAGATAACCCATACGCCCAAGTTTGCAAATCACCTTGTAACAGAGTCTTCCCCCCCCCCCCCCCTCTAGGGACGGCTTCCAGACGTCTCTCAAAACTGATATTTCCCCCCAAAAAATCTGACTGAACACTGATAAAGGTCGGGACAGCCCGACAAGGCTCAATTCCAGAGTCAATCTTCCCGAAACTGAACTCATCGGAAGCAGAAGCCACCGAAACATGCCCATCGACACTCTCTGAGCAATACCCACCACCTTTCAGGGACCGTCCAAAAATACCAAACCTACCACAATACCTATTCGAAGTGTCCCTTACAACAAAGAAGCCACTGTTGATCCCATCCAGGGTACCAAGAAAAATTTCTCCCAGAATCTATCAGAACACTTTGAAGCTCCGCAGAGATCCCAAGAGGCCAGAACGTTCACCAGGCTCACATGGAGAACTATCAAGAACCCCTATGGAACCTATGACAATTCCGGATTCAGAATTACCAGGACGACCATCAAGATCAGAGCTTTCAGGGACCACTTCTGGGCATGCAGGCAGGCAAAATCAGAACATGTCTCCACCGAGGAAGCATCTGAGCATGCTGGTAACCGAGACACACTTGGGCATTCTGGCTCACAGAGCGCATTGGGGCACACTAGCACAAGAGAAACCTCAGGACATGCCGAGGAACTGCCAACCTCATAGTCCGTCACGACAAGACCAAAACCAGGACCGGGCAGAGAAACATCACGAGTAGTGGTCACAAGTACTGGTCTTTCAAAAGAAGACTTAGAAGTCTCTGTGACTGTAATTGTATCTGACCAAAACTCATCATTGACTACGCATGACTGAAGCTCCACAAGAGCTGCAAAAGTAGTCAGCATAACAGCAGTGCCTACTGAAGTGGGCAATACTTCAAAAGGATCTGGGGGGCAGGAGGCATCTCCTAAAAGTTCTGCACCCTTTGGGAGGAACTCGGAGACCTCCAGAACATCAAACAAAACCTCAGGAGCATCGTTTTACAAGTTTTCTGACAAAGAAATCAAGGATTCTAAACTATCCATGTTACAGGGCAAAACATCAAATACATTTTGCGGACAGAGCAAATGTCCCAGGGATTGTTCTACAATCCGCTGAGACTGAATTTCATCTTCATGAACAGGATGCACAGGAATATCTACTGAAACACACACTGACTCCCTGACTCTAATCTCACTGCACGCAGAATTCTGCATAGTAGTCAAACTAGACTGCAATTCCAAAATGGCAGAAAAACAGGTGAGAATAGTAGCAATACCTAGACGAGCCTCTAGACTCACTGCAGGAGATTTTATGCAAGGCAATATTGACTCATCCAGAGTACAGGGTGGAGAGTCAGTACTTTCTTCAGAGCAAGAAAGGGACTCACAAATGTCAGTGCTAGTGGATATCATGGTTTCATTCATGGTACAGGGCAGGCTCACAGGAACACCTGAGAAACAGGCGTTAGATCGCACAGATTCGAACTCCATACAAGCAGAAGAAAATCTTTCAGAATTCACACAGGTGTCAACAACAGTGGTACACCCATTCATTTCAGATAGCACAGTGTCAAAACTCACTTGCTTTACCAGGAACAATCATCCGATAACAGTGTCTCTTTATTGAAGTCAATTGGTTGGTGTGTGTGCAATTCATCCAAAATCGTCTGCCACACACAAATCACCGGATCCACAAAACACTCGTCACACTCATCAGATTCGATCAAAGTGTACACAGAATCGATACAAGCATTAAGAATCTCTTCGCTTTCTGCGATGTAAAAATCGCAAAACGCTTTCCAATCAAACTCAAACTCCTCATCCAAAGCCCCAATCTCCCACGGAGCGAATGGAGGCTCAAACAACCCTATATCAAAGAAACACTCATATGGGTTGGGATCAGGAACATGCATAGATTTTCTTACTGCTTTAATATAATGTATAATTCTGCCTAAAATAGGATCCACATATGCTTTTGCTTTGGGTAATGAAACCTGAGAAAAATCGTACAAATCGGAAATTCCCTCTACACTGGGAATTTCGGTTTGGCTGGTCATACTGTATCGATTGGGGAATTATTTCCGAGGTCAGCACACAAGATGTGCGCTGACACTGCGGAAATCCTCCACAAGCATATGAAACAGAACCCAGCTTTGGTGCAATGCACCTGTAGAGGGAAATTCCCACCGGCAGATGGAGCTGTGGAGTGCAGAGGAACAAGCTCTCTGCACTGCCACAGATGCCAGATGGGAATTGTACGAGTTGCAGCAATGCAGGGCAAGATAGCCCTAAGAGAGAGGGAGCACAGCGACAGAATGTATGTGTGTCCACCGATCTAGTCGCCACCCGGCGACGGTGAACACACAACTAAGACAGAGCAAAGGAACAGACAGGACTAACTACACGCGGTCCCCACACGTTAAGCGCAATAACAATAATATTTATATAGCGCTTTTCTCCCTGGGGACTCAAAGCGCTGTGACCCTGCATTATGCAGTCTCAAAGGCTCAGGAAAAGAGGTGAGTTTTTAGCCTTTTTTTAAAGCTGTCCAGAGAAGGAGCCTCTCGTACTGATTGTGGAAGTGAGTTCCATAGAGTAGGGGCTGCGTAGGAAAAGGCCCGAGCACCAAATGTTAAGTGTATCCTGGGAATAACCAGCTTCATCTTGTTGGCAGAGCGGAGGGTGCATGAAGGGGCATAAAGTTCCAATAGATCCGCTATGTATTTGGGTCCCATGTGGTGTAGAGCCTTGAATGTCAGCAGGCAGATCTTAAAATTGATTCTCCATTTTACTGGCAACCAGTGAAGAGTTTGCAGTACTGGGGTGATGTGTGAGCTGCGGGGGGCATTGGCTAGGAGTCTGGCTGCAGCATTCTGTACTAGCTGTAAGGAGCGCAGAGCCTTATCTGTAGATCCGATGAACAGGGCGTTGCAGTAGTCTAGGCGGGAGGATACAAATGCGTGAACCAGGGCAGGTAGGTCTTCAGCTGGGATAAGGTGTTTGATTTTCGCTATATTTCTTAGATGGAAGAAGGAAGACTTGACGACAGCTGATACCTGCTGTCTGAGTTTTAGATTTCCATCCAGGATCACCCCAAGGTTTCGCACAGAGTCTTTATACTGTACAGTATCTCCCCCAATTGCTAGTTTGAGGTGGTGAGCGTTTTGAACTTTATCCATCATGTGTGGACCACCTACCACCAACACCTCTGTTTTGTCAGAGTTCAGCCTCAGCCAGCTGGTGTTCATCCAATTTTGTAAATCCACTAGACACGCATTTATGGATGCTGATGGGTCTTGGGTGCCAGGCTTGAAGGACAGATACAGTTGTGTGTCATCTGCATAACAATGGTATCCTAGGCCATAGTTCTGGATTATTTTGCCCAGTGGGAGCATATAGGCTGCAAAGAGTAATGGTGATAGTACAGAACCCTGTGGAACTCCATAGGCAAGTGGCACTGGATTAGAGTAGTGTGTGCCCAGACATACTTGCTGTGTCCTGCCAGATAGGAAGGTCTGAAACCATCTAAGAACAGTACCCCTTAGGCCACAGTAATTCTTCAGTCGCTGGATAAGAATTTCATGATCCACAGTATCAAATGCTGCTGACAAGTCAAGAAGAATCAGAATTGAGCAATCACCCTTGTCCCTTGCAGTAAGTAGATCATTCATTACTCGGACTAATGCTGTTTCAGTGCTGTGCCTTTTCCTGAATCCTGACTGAAAAGTATCAAAGATGTTGTTATCTGTAAGCCTGGCTTCTAGCTGGTTGGCGACTGCTTTCTCGATAACTTTTGATAGGAATGGTAAGTTCGCCACCGGTCTGTAGTTGGTTACAGAATCAGGATCTAGTGATGGTTTCTTCAGGAGGGGTTTTATGATTGCTTTCTTTAGTTTTTCTGGGAAAAGACCACTTTGCAAGGAGCACTGAGTGATTTTGTGAAGTGCTGGCCTGATCAGCTCTGGGCACTGCATTAAGGATCCAGTTGGGCCAGGATCCAGGTCGCAGGTAGTGGGGCGGAGACTTTGAATGAGAATTCCAAAATCTTCTACACTCAGAGTGTCAAAGACTTGCCATGGTGGTACGGTAGTAGGCATATGCAACGTCCAGTGGTCAATTGATGTAGTTGGTGTAATGCTGGCACGGATGGTAGACACCTTGTTTGTGAAGAAGGCAGAGAATTCTTCACACCTTTCCCTGGAGTATGTGGTTGGGGCTTTTAGGCAGGAAGGATTGCAGAGTGATTCCACTGTGTGGAAGAGTTGAGCAGCTCTGTTGTTGGCTGTAGATATTTTGTGCGAGATAAAGTCTGATTTTTTCTTGGTTATTGCTTGTTGGTATTGTCTGAGGTGTTGAACTAGGCTAGATTTGTGCTCCTCAGTCCCTGATTTACGCCACTGTCTTTCTAGTCTGCGCCCTTTCTTTTTTAGATCCATGATGGTTTTGTCAAACCAATTAGCTTTCTGCTTTTTGGTTGCTGATTTGGTGCGCCATGGGGCAATACTGTCAAGTGTTTCATATATTGTGGTGTTGTACTGGGTTACTAGAGTGTTTGGGTCCATTTGGCTGTGGAGCAGATTTGTAAAATCCAGGTTGGCAGTTATCCTCTCCGGTGTTAATTTACTCAGGGGACGGGTTTTGATTGTTTCTTTAGGGAGCTGCTTGATAGGGTGATGTTCAATAGTAAACTGTATTATGTGATGGTCTGACCACACCACTGGGGTTACTGTTATGTTACTAATGTCCATTCCAAGGTGGAACAGTAAGTCTAGCGTATGCCCTCCTCTGTGGGTAGCTGATTTTACAACTTGTGTGAAGCCTAGTCCACCCATGAGATTTATTAGTTCATTTGCATCTTGTGATTGAGTGTTATCAGCCCGGACGTTGAAGTCACCAAGGATGATCCATCTCGGATAAGACAGAGTTAGCATGGCCAGAAGTTCTGGGAATTCCTGTAGGAAAGGGTCAGCATCTCCGGGGGGACGATAAACCACTAAAATTTTAAAGCCTTTACCAGCTGAGATCTGGGCACCTATACATTCAAAGGACTTTGTTGAGCCAACATTCAGGGCCCTGAGCTGCAGAGTTGTTTTGCCACAAATTGCTACACCCCCTCCTCTGCGGTCTCGTCTTCCCTCACTTAGGACTGAGTAATTGTATGGGATGGTTGCTTCCAGTGTGGGGCCCGCATTGGCATCAATCCAGGTTTCAGTGATGCATGAAAAATCGCATGTCTGAATAAGGTCCGCAATAATGGCTGTCTTATTGTTTATAGAGCGGGCATTGCAGAGCAATGCGGTGACTGCATGGGGTTTAGCAATGGCGACTGGGTTCACTGCTGGGGTGTTACTGCATCTCTGACTAGGGACATGGTAACTTCTGCTACTTTCAGCCTCTGATTTCCAGTAAACATCACTGGAGATCGCTGGAAAGTTATTTTCCTTGAATGGACCTGGGTCCCTGAAGTTGGACTGAGACTGAGTGTGGCACTTTTTATGGGCCTGGCCGCCTTTTTTACCTCTGTGCGTTTTATTTAAAATCCCTAGAGATTCCAGCAAATTAGCTTGTTTTTTTCCAATGTGAGATGCAGCTCTCAATGGCCTGAGAGATAGTAAGAAGCTGGCTGTATAGATTAACAATAGTGACAAAGTGCGTGCACGGCACGGTCGCCACGTGAGAAGCGCAATAGCGACAAAGCGTACCAACCCTGACTAACCAAAGTAACACGAAAATGAATAGAGAATGCGAACGCTTGCTAAACGGTTACCTCACCGAGACTACAGCAAGCGTTCGATCCAGACAAGACAGACAGAAGGAGTAACCAGTAGCAACCGCAGCTCTGGCTTCACCCCTAAGACAGAGTACAGAAGGAACCACTGCCACTACCGCTAGTGCGAATGCGATCCAGACAGACAGACAGATGGAGCAACCAGTAGCAACCGCTGCTCTGGCTTGCACCCCTAAGACAGAGTACAGAAGGAACCACCGCCTCTACCGCTAGGGCGAATGCGATCCAGACAGACAGATGGAGCAACCAGTAGCAACCGCTGCTCTGGCTTGCTCCCCTAAGACAGAGTACAGAAGGAACCACCGCCTCTACCGCTAGGGCGAATGTGATCCCAACAGACAGAACGATTTCCTGTCGACCGCCGCTGGCGACAAGACAATCGCTACAGACAACACAGAGCTAGGCAATACAGATAATCAACAACCTAACTATGCTAGAAGGAGTGCTAGTGCACTCCCAAGGATTACTCTAAGATAATCTTAGCAAACAATATGCAGAGGGCTGAGACTCAAGGTAAGTCTTAGCAGGATCAAACCTTTATGACCAGCAAGGGATTCTGGGAGGAAAGGGTATTTATACTGCAAGCCATCAAAGGAAGCAGCTAAGCAATTTGCATGCCAAGTGGATGCAAATTCCTCACCAGAGCAGCAGCTCAGCAAGTTGCAGAGTGAAGACAGGTCTCCTTTCCAGGGACCTGCAGCACTCAGACCTACAAAATGGTCAAAAATCTGTCTGCCTGTGCAGACAGCAGAGCAGATCATTACAAAAGGCTTCATGCTCGTGAGATAACCCATACGCCCAAGTTTGCAAATCACCTGTCTTAACAGAGTCTTAATGAGCGATATTTTCTGGGATTCAGAACCAGATGATCTCGGTCTAACCTCAAAATATGTCAAATATTGATTTATAAAGTTACTAAAATCAGATCTGGAACCAGAGAACTACAAACTGCTCTCTTCAACCTGCTAAGTGCTCAGATTGAGGTGCGTTTAGCAACTGTGTCAACTGATCTTGCTGAGCGACGACTGTTGTATTGAGTTGATTCACGGCAGTCGCAAGAAGCTGAACCTGACATTGCAACTCCTCCATGATAATACTTTTTTAGGTCTGTTTTAATGTAATCTCTGGGGCACTAGGTACTTAAAGGGAACCAGAGAGGATGAGAGATACATACTTGGGGCTTCCTCCAGCCCCAGAAGCCTGAATCGCTCCCACGCCGCCGTCCTCCGCTGCCTGGATCCGCCGCCACTGGGTCCCGTCATTGAAGCGAGTCGGCCAGTCGGCCGGCGGACGCGGCCAATTGTCCGCATCACAGGGTGCTCTCCCCATACAGATACGCATGTGGCTGCCTACTGCACAGCCGCATGCGTACATGTATGGAGGGAGCCCCTGTGATGCGGACAATTGGCCGCGTCCGCCGGAAGTGACGGGCCCGGTACCGGCGGATCCAGGAAGCTGAGGACGGCGGCGTGGGAGCGATTCAGGCTTATGGGGCTGGAAGAAGCCCCAGGTATGTATAAAATCCTTTACTTTTTTCACCACCCATTCCTCTCTGGTTCCCTTTAAAGGGACACTTAAGTCAAACAAAAAAAATTAGTTTTACTCACCTAGGGCTTCCAATAGCCCCCTGCAGCTGTCGTGTGCCCTCGCCGTCTCCCTCCAATCCTCCTGGCCCCACCGGCAGCCACTTCCTGTTTCGGTGACAGGAGCTGACAGGCTGGGGACGCGAGTGATTCTTCGTGTTCCCAGGCACATTAGCACCCTCTATGCTGCTATATGGTATATGATATATGCTATAGCAGCATAGATGGCGCTATTGTGGCCAGGAACGCGAAGAATCACTCGCGTCCCCAGCATGTCAGCTCCTGTAACCGAAACAGGAAGTGGCTGCCGGCAGGGCCAGGAGGATCGGAGGGAGACAGCGAGGGCACCGGACAGCTGCAGGGGGCTATTGGAAGCCCCAGGTGAGTAAAACTCATTTTTTTTGTTTGACTTAAGTGTCTCTTTAACAGATCTATAGAAGTCGAGAAGTCGGGGATAGCCAAGGGTCATACACGTATCAGAAACAGAGGTACCAGGAGTCAGACAAAATCAGAGTCGTTAACAGGCAGAGGTTAGAACAGAGTATCAGATTTCTGTAGTACAGGAAGGATGAGACTAATCAAAGTGCGGGGCACGCCGGGTCATACACAGGATAGCAATCAGGAGAATATACAATATAATATACAATATACAAGACTGATCTAACTAGAGTACATATATATTGGCAGGGTCTGTATATATATATATATATATATATATATATATATATATATATATCTGAAAAACTAGCACAAAAGCAAGGCAAGGTCCAGCGCTCAGCGTACTGATAGCTATAACGGACAGCGAGTAACTGAATGCCCTGAGCTTATAAAGAAGGAATAGATCACAGACCACACCCCCAGGAAAATTAGACCAACCAGCAACCTCCCTGCAGCAAGTGTCAGCTGACCACAGGAATCAGCTGACACACCTCAGACACGCCTCCTTAACCTATAAAGGCAGCTCTGAGCTGCGCTCGTCCTCCTAGGGAGACTGCCAGAAACAACACGCTGACTCACATCTACAGGGGAGTCGGGGATGCGTCTGAACAAAGAGGAAGAGGAAGCTTCTTGCAGCTGCTCAACATTGTCAGAGCAGCCTCCAGAGACAACACCAGATAAGTTTGTTACACATATTTTGGTGAGTTATAACTTAAGAATCGGAGGCCCTAAAATTCTTGAAAAAATTGTACTTCTTTTGATTCCTAATTCCAGACAGAACTGTACCGCCAGGGAGGTTAATTATAGGTGGGATGTTAACCTATTTGTTTGATTTATTTGTAAAGTTCTGTTTATGGGTCCTAGGAATGGTCTCTCTGGTACTTGACCTAATGAATTAAAAAATGCCTCTTCCCTATACTCTGTACTATCGCCATGGTGATTTATATTTATAGTTCTGTGCTTTGTCTATGGAGAGTCAATGTTTGGGGCAGATTTGTATATTACAGCTTGGCTCCCTCTTTTCCTTTTCCCCTATAGGCTTTGAAAGCTAGGGATGATATTAACCCCCCTGGCGGTATTCCCGAGCTGAGCTAGGGCTGGGTTTCACTTACCCAGAGCTGTAATGGATGAATAGATTTGAATGAAATTTGGCACACACATAGTACATTACCTGGAATACCATATAGGATAACTTTTATCCCCATAACCAAAAAGTGGGCAGAGACAAATACAAATTTTACTGGGAAAATGTAAACTGCAGCCATTCTTACACTGTTGATGGTAGGGTTCTCTAACTTTGCGCAGTTGGTCACTGGGTGACTGGGATTCATATTAACCACTACTGGACCACCAGTAGTATTAAAACATCCAGTTTTTCCTTGTTAATGGACCAATGGACGTTTTAAAACGACCAGTGTTTAAAATCGATTTTTTCAAAAACTATAAGGTCTTTTTGCCACTTGTTCTCATTGTTCTACTTAACATATCCTGAAAATTCGGTGTTTATATCATGTAAGGGGGCTTTGCTATTACCGTACTTTTCGGAATATAAGACGCACTTTTTCTCCCCCAAATTTTGGGGAGAAAAGTGGGTGCGTCTTATATTCTAAAGATACCAAAAAATCAATGCAGAGTGCGCAGGGAAGCTGAACCGCCGCTATACATTACCTGATCCTGAAGCCGCGATCCTCCCCCCGGCTGTCGGCGATCCTCTTCAGCATCCTCCTTTCATCCTGGGTCCCGCAGCGCGATCCTCTTCAGTGGCAGTGGTAGGCAGGGACACCGGCCGCCTACCGCTGTGCAGAGCCGCCGGGGTCCGCTGGGCCATCTCCATAAACACTGCTGGGGTCCGTTGGGCCATCTGCATAATTACCGCTGGAGTCCGCTGGGTCATCTGCATAATAGCCGCTGGAGTTCGCTGGGTCGCCGCCTCCATACCGCCGCCGGGGTCCGCTGGGCCATCTCCATAAACACTGCTGGGGTCCGCTGGGCCATCTGCATAATCACCGCTGGAGTCCGCTGGGTCATCTGCATAATAGCCGCTGGAGTTCGCTGGGTCGCCGCCTCCATACAGTTCTCTGCACTAGCCGCGCACGGACACGGCTAGTGCAGAAAACTGCGTGTATGGAGGCGGCTACCCAGCGAACGGTGTCCCTGCCTACCGCTGCCACTGAAGAGGATCGCGCTGCAGGACCCAGAATGAAAGGAGGATGCTGAAGAGGATCGCCCACAGCCGGAGGGAGGATCGCGGCTGCAGGATCAGGTAATGTATGAAAGTGTAGTGTAGTGTAGTTAATTGGAGTGTATTTTAGTGTAGTGCAGTTAATTGGAGTGTAGTTTAGTGTAGTTAATTGTAGTTTAGTGCAGTGTAGTTTAGTTTAAGTGTAGTGTAGTGTATTGCTGTATAGTGTATTGTAGTGTAACTGGTGGGGAAATAGGGCATAGTGTAGTGTAACTGGGCAGTGTAGTGTAGATAGAGTAGCTTAGAAAATGTTTTGGGGGGATAAATGTCCATAAGACGCCCCTGCAGTATAGACGCACATAGGTTTAGTTTTTTTTTTTCCTGATTTTTGCCCTCTAAACCTAGGTGCGTCTTATATGCCGGAGCGTCTTATATTCCGAAAAATACTGTAACTGCTAAAGTCTGCGGTTTTGGGCGTTTTTTTTAATCATGAATACTTTTATCATTTGAGATTTTAAAATTGATTTTCTCAAAAACTGTAAGGTCTTCTTGAAAAATTTCAACTTAACATATCCTGAAAATTTTATGTTTATATCATGTAAGGGGGCTTTGCTATTAACCGCTAAAGTCGGTGTTTTTTGGCTGTTTTTAACCACCTTAGCGGTATGGACAAGCTCAGCTCGTCCATTACCGCCAGAGGGTGCCGCTCAGGCCCTGCTGGGCCGATTTTGATGAAATAAAGTGCAGCACACGCAGCCGTCACTTTGCCAGCCGCGTGTGCTGCCTGATCGCCGCCGCTCTGCGGCGATCCGCCGTGAGCAGCGGCGAAAGAGGGTCCCCCCAGCCACCTGAGCCCTGCGCAGCCGGAACAAATAGTTCCGGCCAGCGCTAAGGGCTGGATCGGAGGCGGCTGACGTCAGGACGTCGGCTGACGTCCATGACGTCACTCCGCTCGTCGCCATGGCGACGAAGTAAGCAAAACACGGAAGGCCGCTCATTGCGGCCTTCCGTGTTACTTTTGGCCGCCGGAGGCGATCAGAAGAACGCCTCCGGAGCGCCCTCTAGTGGGTTTCTGCATGAAATAGTTTTTTTTTTATTTAAAAAAAACCCTCCCGCAGCCGCCCTGGCGATCTTAATAGAACGCCAGGGTGGTTAATCACAAATACTTTTATCATTTGAGATTTTAAAATTGATTTTCTCAAAAACTATTACTGTATATACTCGAGTATAAGTCGACCTTGTGTATAAGTTGACCCCAATTTTTGACCCTCTTAAGCTGGAATTAATACCAAACCTGGTGTGTCTGTGGGGCAGGGGCATCTTATGGACCTTTCCCCCTCAAGCTGTCTCTATCTAAGCTACACAGCCCTCCACCTACACTAACTCCTGCAGCCACCACCTATTCTAACTTACACTGTACTCCCACATGACCATTTTGTACCTCCTGCCTCCATTACTCACACTGTCTGCTCTTTTACAGTCAGAATCTGACGTAGTAAGCTTCAGGATGTATTAATGTGGCTAGATAACATTACAGTTTTTCAGTGATAGAAGGTGCTTTTATTTACGTGACACTGGGAACAAACAAGGCATGGGTTAATGCCAGATGCCTCTAAATGTGTGGACAGTGTGCAGTGATCTTTGGAAGTGCCGTGTGCTTTCTAAAGAGAGGGAGAATGAATCAGGCCGGCAGGGGAAATCCAGAATCAACACACAGATAAAAAGGCAGAAAGACTGACAAGAAAGGGGAAGTTTAGCAAAACTTTCTCTGCAGTCTTCTATCACACTCTGTACACGGAAGAGCAGCTGATATCAGGCTGGAATTCAGAGAATGCAGAACTGACTTACACAGGCTTCTCTGCAAAGTACGTATGGCTGGGCTTCTCACTGCAGACTGTGCACGGAGAGATGGAATCCAAAGTGTGCAGAGAGGGGGAGGAGGAGTGTCACATGAGAGACTGCACAGGCTTTTCACTGCATAAGCTGGCAGATATATTGATGGAGGAGAAGCCTTTGAAGATCGGGATGAAGCCAGAGTGCCAGTACTCTAGCTTGCACTGTTGTCAGCTGCTGCGGGTGAAATTAGCAGCCGCTGGAGCATCACATGCTGAGCGGGGGTCAGTCCATTCTCCTGCTTGCAGGGGGAAGCTGCATTGTGACATCTAGTAATCTTAGCAGAGCAGGGGGACACAATCTGGCTGGCTGGCAGCATTAGGGGGGCATAATGCAGCAGATGCACAGCAGGGGAGTCGCTTGATACTCGGCTACAAGTCAGAAATTTAGGTCTGACGCGAGTATAAGTCGACCCCCCTATTTTACAAAAGTAGATCAGTCCTAAATTTCTCGACTTATAGTCGAGTATATACAGTAGGTCTTTAACACTAGATTTACCATTCCTGCGCAGATCTGCGTAAATTCCCTGGACCTTACACCTCCTGGGTCCCCTGCTGAGTTTTTTAACATGCCATCAGCTCCATTGTTCTCTTTCTTTCGTTCTGAAAACACACCCATTACCTGTGAGGCCTCGCACATTTCCATTTGTTTACTCAGAGTAGCTGAGATCCAAGGCAGATCTAAACCTGTGTGTAATGCTAGATACACACCATGAGTTTCCGCGTCGAATGCGTCCGTCGATACGCGTCGATTCGATTATTTCCGAGCATTTCCGAACGAATTTCGATGAATTTTAGGTCGATTGCCATGTAAAGTATGGCAAATCGACCTAACGATCCATCGAAGCTTGAATCGGACATGTCGGAAATAATCAAATCGATGCGTATCGACGGACGCATCGAACGCGGAAACGCATGGTGTGTATCCAGCATAAGACATGGAAACCTTCAGACATGCCTGCCGTATCTATACAAAATATCCCCCACATTCACTGACCTGCAAATATTACAGACACACATTCACAATATATGGAAACACAAGTCTTTTATAAACAATTGTGTGAAAACAGAATGAAAAGTTGCTGATAGAATGACATGAATACAATGAAAACTTGCTAACACTTCAGTCTCCAATGTATGTTTGTACACAAATAGTGTGAAGTGTAGAGGACTCTGAAGTGTAGACAAAGTGTCTGAGGTGAAACAGAAGTGGGGGTAGGGTTGCCTGTAGCAGATATTGGGTGTTGCATGAGTGAGAGCAGTACGGGTGGAAAGGCAGGGGCAGATTTTATTTGAGTATTTATATAGCGCCAACATATATTACGCAGCACTGTACAGAGTATATTGTCTCGTCACTAACTGTCCCTCAGAGGAGCTCAAAATCTAGTCCCTGTCATAATCATACAGTATGTCTATGTATGTATCAACAGCTTCAGCAGCCCAGCCTTTGTGCCAATATTTCCTTGTGCTGCATGAATCGGCAACGGAGTTCCTTAGCTAGAAGACTCAGAAACAATCTTCTTTTGCCTGTCCACCCTGTACATGCCTTGTACAAAATGTAGGCATTCACCACCGCCAGCTCCAGCATATTGTAAAAAACTGCTACTGGCCACCTGCGTGTTGCTGCTCTAACGGAATACATCCATGCCATTTGGTCCAACACGTCTACACCACACTGTAAAAGCAGAGAGAGAGAGACATGAGTATATGTGCTTTTTTTTCTATAGGCCTGTATAGTACACATCAGAAAACATTGTGGCACTGGCAGGGGCGTTCCTTGGGTCCTTGGAGATCGGGGGCACCTGTGCGGTCCCCCCCCCCCCCCCCCCCCCCGGCCACCGTAGCTGTCCCCGCTGCCAGACAGCCAGCAGCGTCAGACCTCGATCAGCCGGCGACCAGTTAGAGTGGGCGCTAGGACCTACCTAGCGGACACCGCTGATATGCGGAAGTGACATCACTTCCGCATATTTGCGCCTGGCACCCGCTCTAACTGGTCGGGTCGCCCGCTGATCGAGGTCTGACGCTGCTGGCGAGTGACAGCAGGGACCCCCAGTTAGGTAGTGAGTGACAGCAGGGACTCCTGTTAGGTAGTGAGTGACAGCAGGGACCCCCGTTAGATAGTGAGTGACAGCAGGGACCCCAGGTTAGATAGTGAGTGACAGGGACCCCCGTTAGGTAGTGAGTGACAGGGACCCCCGTTAGGTAGTGAGTGACAGGCACCCCCTCACCTCGCAGCCAGCAGCGTCAGACCTCGGTCAGCGGGCGACCCGACCAGTTAGAGCGGGCGCCAGGCGCAAATATGCGGAAGTGATGTCTGACGCTGCTGGCTGTCTGGCAGCGGGAACAGCTGCGGGGGGGGGGGGGTGACAGCGGGGCCGTTCTTCCCGCGTGTCCTTGTCATCAAATCGAAGGTGTTGCAAAATTGAAATTAATCTATTTCGGGGCATTGTCTCTTTGATTACTGGCACCAGTATATAATAGGTACCCCAGTATAGGTAGCCAGCTATAGGTCCCCCCAGTATAGGTAGCCAGGCATAGGTGAGCCAGTATAGTTGCCTCCGGTATAGGTTAGCTAGGTAGGTTCCTCCAGTATAGGTAGCCAGTATAGTTGCCCCCAGTATAGGTTAGATAGGCAGGCGCCCCCGGTATAAGTTAGATAGGTAGGAGCCCCCAGTTCAGGTTAGCTAGGTGGGTGCCTCTAATATAGGTAGTCAGAATAGAGGAGAGGTTGGGCTGCCCTCCCCGCGGCTGCGGCTCCCCCCTCCATTATGGGGGGCACCTACCCCCAGTGCTCACCTCCACTGTGGGGTGTTAAATCAATTTCAGAGCTTAGTAAGAGGATACACTCCCCCACAGTGCTCACCTCCACTGTGGGGAATGACTGAAGCACTAACAAGGAATACGTGCACAAGAAACAGTGCCCATGACCCACCAACACACTGTCTCCCTTTATTCTATAGTATGGGCCGGGATCTTTTTTAAAGCGGAATATAACCCTGCATTTCAACTTTGCTCTAAAATATTATTTACAGCATATTATATGCAAAAAGCATTTTTTTTTACTAGACCAGCATTGGAAGGGTTAAACACAGAGGTTTTCAAAGTTCCGTGGAGAGATATGCAGAAGTTCAGATAGATACATTCTATTTAGTGAAATGTAACTATTGAGAAATGTTTACACACTCTTTGGCTGTGAGAGAGAGTGAGTCACATTCAACACTTAGATACATTTATGTAAACAAAATGTATCTCTTTCAGCTTCGAATGCGTCTGCAGAAATCTCCAGGAACTTTAAAGCCCTGTGTAACCCTTCCAATGCTGGTCTAGTAAAAAAAATATGCTGGTTGCATATAATATACTGTAAATAATGTTTTAGAGCAAAGTTGAAATGCAGGGTTATATTCCGCTTTAAAAAAAATCCAGGATGAAATTGGTACATGGAGCCTCAAGAAGAACGTCACAACAAGCCTTGTTTGGAGAATTTGACTTATTCTAATTTTATTGTACATGATTTACATTGCATATGATGTACATTGAGACAGTTCTACACAGTATGCAGTTTGATTTTTTGGCCACATGATGGCAGCAGCATTCGGATTCTATGGGTGTTCCAGAGAGGAATGTTGAATTAGCTTAATATATTTACTTTGATTTAATAAGTATATCATTTAATGTGATAGGCATTTCTAACTTCAAAATATTACATATTTACACAAGCCCACAATCCTTCACGTAGGAATTTGACTGACTGACAGTGGAGGGGGCTGGCCGGGTGACGGCATATGGCGGAGCATGCGCACTTTTATGCGTATGGTGGAGATGTCCTCCCTCGGTTGGCTTGCTCTATAACTATACACGCCAGTGGTACGCGCCCGAGCAGGCGCGTCTGCTGGGAGTGTCATGCGTGGCCGCGCACGCATTGATGACGTGACTGGGTGAGTGGGGATGGGTTTATTAGGGGTCCATTTCCTTTCGGACTCCAGCCTCTTCAGAAGCAGCCGTAGCTGCGAGCGTGTAGGGCCTTCCCTCTTCCCTGCAGCACACCAACATGGGTAAGTCCTTGCCACACTGCACTCATTGTACCTATTCATTGTGTGATGCAGCTTCATACATCTTTTGAGTTTTAGTTTGCACATGACACTTTAGCCGCTCTGGCCAATCATCACTTTGACACCTTTACAGCTAGGTCACCATCATTCTGCACTTACTAGATTTATTGTTGTTATAGTTTGTAACACATGGCAGTTTTTGCACTATTTATAGCACATAGCACTTTGGATATTTGACCCACCCGGTTTGCACAATTATTGTATTGGTTGTTATCATTGTTATCACAAATGCTGCAGGGAGTCTGCTAACATGCAGGTTGTTTTGAGGGATTTTATTGTATTGTGTTTTAATTGTTTTTAAAGGGACATGTCCCTAATAAACTTTGTATTGAATTTTCACTGTATTTGAGAGTGGAAGTGCTTATTTATATGACATATATCGCTTTGGCCTGACAGCCAAGCAACCTGGATAAGGTGTCTTTTTGGTAGATGAGCATGATCACGAGCGTCGCAGCCAAGCGCTCAATGGATACTGACCTGACGAGGTTGGCAGCAGAGGCAGAACTGCAGCGAGGGACAGATAGGTTGCCAGGGGTTGGAGGAAGCCCAAGGTAGATAGATCTTTTTTTCACCTCGCACCTGTTCTTTAAGGCAGGGTACACACTTGCAGGTCCGTTTTCCCCTGTGATTCTTGGGTCTCTGTCGGCTTTTGCGTTCACGCTTTTGCTTCTACCAGCCCCCTGCAGCTGCCCTGTACCTGCAACGTCCTGGAACGATCTTCTGGTCTCCCGCAGTGGCTTAGATTCAATTCTGGTGACAAGGCACTCGCCAGCGACTGCGCCTGCACGGCCCTGGCTGCGCGCGTCCTCCTTCATGCTCCCACCTCAATGAGTGTACTGCGGGGATGATCCCATTCTAGTTTTCAGAATGGTAACATTAATGACATGTATCAAATGTTCTGTCACTCCAGGGCCTTTGATAAGAAAGAATTACATTGTTACATTTGGTGAAAAAAGGGCCTTTGGTGAAAAAAGGGCCTTTAGCGCTACTGGTAGTTTACAGTCTGTCATGTGGCCAAAAACCTAACTGATTATGTATACAGGTTATGCTTTTAGCCCTGACAAGGGTGAGAATAGAATTTGGGGTGTTTGAGAGGCCTATGGGCCTGATTCACTAAACGACGCTAACCTAGTTAGCACGCCTAAAGACTATGGGCATGCAAACTATGGCGCTAAGTATTTTGCACGCACAAAGTCAGTACTGATCGCGTGAACGATGCAACGTTTAGCGCGCAAAGGCAAATTACCGCGTGAATGGTGCAACACTAATGGCGCTCTGTGCAATGTTTTCGGCGCACCACGCTGTGCGCGATCACGCATATTAGCGCGCATGCCCACTTAACGCGGGAAAACACACTTAGCAATACTTAGCGCCAGTTAGTGAATCAGGCCCTATGTAATTTAATTTTTTTTTGTGCCAATGTGGAAAAAAACTGTAAAAAAATACAATTTTCAAAGTTACTGTACGATTGCAGCAAAACCGCATAAGTACAAATGTACAATAATATGTATATCTGAGAAGGCCTGTGTCTCAGTTTTCAGAATGATGACATTTATGGCTTTTTTTGACTGCTCAGACAATCCATGGGCTTTGCTAAGAAAGAATGACTGTATTGCTTTTGGTGAAAAAAGGGCGTTGAAACATCAATTGGTGCTGCTCATGGTTAACAGTGTATTGCGTGGCCAAAAAGCTATCTGATTGTGTACATAGGGTATCATTTTAATCGTGACAAGCGAGAATAAAATTTGGGGTTTTTGAGAGCTGAGGCCTAAGTCATTCAAATTTTTTTGTGTGCCAAACTGAAAATGGTATTTTACATTTTTTTTTCAAAGTTATGGTACAATTTTAGCAAAACTGCATAAGTATAAATGATACAGAATATGTATATTTGAGTAGGTCTGGGTCTCTAGTTTTCAGAATGGTTACATTTATGGCTTTTCTTGACTGTTCAGACACTCCATGGGCTTTTCTAGGAAGAATGACTGTATTTCTTTTGGTTGAAAAAATCAATTGGTGCTGCTTATGATTAAAGAGACACTGAAGCGAAAACAAAATTATGATATTATGATTTGTATGTGTAGTACAGCTAAGAAATAAAACATTAAGATCAGATACATCAGTCTAATTGTTTCCAGTACAGGAAGAGTTAAGAAACTCCAGTTGTTATCTCTATGCAAAAAAGCCATTAAGCTCTACGACTTTCAAAGTCGTGGAGAGGGCTGTTTTCTGACTTTTATTATCTCAACTGATAGTGAACTATTTACGTTTTCTCTGCCAGAGGAGAGGTCATTAGTTCACAGACTGCTCTGAAAGAATCATTTTGAATGCCGAATGTTGTGTAATCTGCACATATTAGAGAATGATGCAATGTTAGAAAGAACACTATATACCTAAAAATAAAAATATGAGAATATTTTCTTTGCTGCTAATCTTCTAGTAATTATTCATAGTACACAACCAATTCTTTATATCATATTTTTTTTTGCTTCAGTCTCTCTTTAAGCGTGTATTGCATGGCCAAAAAGCTATCTGATTATGTATATAGGGTATCAATCGTGACAAGCAAAGGAATATAATTTGGGGTGTTTGAGATCTGAGATCTATGGCATTTGAATTTGTTTTAGCTGCAAACTGAATGAGAACCAATAAAATTGTATTTTCATATGTTTTGTACCAAAATAAAACCCTTGTAAAAAAAACAAAATTGACAGAATTGAAAAGAGAATACATAAATAGTTTCTTTAAAGCCTCCGTTTTTTTTAAATATGTATGCCATGAGGGTGTATTCCTCTTATTTTTGCTAATAAGGGCTTATAATCATTGGTAGTGTGCAATGAGAAACCAAAAACCACAACATAGAAAAAATATACCTTTATTTGCAAATAATATATTGTCACTATACTTTGTACTAGGGACATAATTCAAACCTTGTGCTATCCAGAACAAATAGGCAGATAAAGCGTGTGGGTTTTATGTATGGTAGCATTGATTATTTTAAAACTATAGGGGATGGAATTGGAGAAAATGTGTATTTTTAAAAATTTTTCCCTTTAAATTGCATAGAAAGTAAAGTAATTACTGAAAACAAATATCACCCTCAAAAAGCCTAATTTGTGGGGAAAAAAACAAGGTTTAGATCATTTTGTTGTGATAAGTATTGCAAACGTTGTTGGCAAATGAAAGGGAAGAGCATTAACAGGTGAAAATTGCTATGGTCCGTTAGGGTAAAAACCCTTGGGGGTGAAGTGGTTAAGAAAAGTGGGTGGAGCCTACAAAAGCCACCTATGGATTTTCAAGGGAAATATTTCATTGCTGTCATTCTTGCATTGTTAATGGCACAAGCCTCAAACCTGATACAGTTTGTCATTGGGTGGATATGGTTCAAATTTAGAAAAGGGGTCGGAGCAGCAAACAGCCAATCAGATTTGTTTTATTTCAATGTAAATTATTGATGCCAAAGATCGCAAAGCTCACAAACTTGGTCAGTGAGTAATTGTGTGTTAGGGTTAGAAAACGTGGGCATAGCCAACACCAGCCAAATGATCACGCTAGAGGCACGACACGACAGAGGACACGCCCCCCACTAGTGAGAGGACCTTTCCCGGAGAACGGAGGCTTTGCTGCTGGCCACAGTCTAAGCGGTGCCCACACTATCAGAGGGAGGATGTGCCCATTTGCTGTCTTTACATGCGATCTTTTAACTTCAATCTTGTAAGTACATTTGCACTTGCGCATATTAAACTTGTTATATGGTTTTACACTATGGAGCGCTCTGTCCATCTGTTTT